>NW_009612332.1:3814-27060 GCF_000690535.1 Cariama cristata
ATAAACTTGCCTTTGTATTACCTGCATATTTGCAGGTTAAAATGTTGCCAAATTAGAAGTTTTCCCCCAAGTAACTCACTGGTTATGAAATGATGATAAATAAATGTATTAAATAACTTTCTTACAGAAAATTAGAAGACTGTTTCAGAACCTGATGGAAGCATTTATTAAAATATTTTTCTGGCCCACTTCTTTAATGGGCTAATTTCTCCTTTCATCACTGGAGAGAATATTCTTCCACTCCATGAAGAGTGGAATGGAAATTAATAGAAATTTCATATTTTACCATGGTGGAAATTATTTTTAAATTGTCATAATGATGGTGATGATATTATGATCTTTCTTTCTTTTTCTATTTTTTTTTAATTGATATATGTAGAATATTTTATATAGATATCCAGATAACTTTCAGAGTTGAAGAAATGAGGATGCTTGAGGATGTTTTGGTTTACACAGGGACAAAAAGATCTGGGACAGAATGCATCTGTGTTTGTTTCTTAAGCATGCACTTTTATCTCACTAGAGTCAGTGGGATATAGAAAGGTGATTGAAGTTAAAGTATTGCTTGCATGCATTCCTTAAAGATCAAAGATATAATTCTGGTCCTGTCCTATCCTAATCAAGTGTATAGTTTTTCTTTTATTTGAAAGTTGATTAAACAAATCGGAATAGGTGAGGGGAGGATGTATCTGTTGAATACGCAGTATATTTTCTGCAGATTTTTAATGAATTTGAGAATTGATAGCTTTAGAATAAAAATTTAAATTAAAATGAAACATTTTGTGGAGAATTTGGGTATTTTAAAATGTTTCAAATAGCAATTTAGAGAAATGACAAAGCACAAAATGATCTTTAAAAAAATCACACTTTATTTTATTTTTTTCTTTCTGAGTCAACTCTGTTACCTTGCCTGAAATTCACAAAATGTTTTGTTTTAGGTGAACCCTATATTTTTCACAAAAGAAAGCTGAATCCAATGCTTACATTTTGCCACTTTTAGACAGGGATATCAAGTAAGCGCATGCTGAACTAGTTTGCTGACTTGATGGATCAATGTTTCAGATATCTCAGGTATTGAATCCCAGAGTCAATTTTCCAGATGTTTGGGCAATAAGACGTTGTGAAGAAAATTCAGAGTTTCACTGGGAAAGGAAAAGAAATTAAAATTAGTGTTGTCATTGCATGTAAAATATTTCCAAAAGTTGAAATAGAAGACAGATGAGCACCATAACAAGTTGGTGAAGAAAATAATAGTAGGAAGAGGTTTAAAGCAAAGAGAGTAAGTGGGGCTTTGAAAAAAACTTGTGGAAGGATACCCTGTCTACCCCAAACCCTAAGTGGACAATAGTATTCTTTAAAAGTGACCTTACAGCCTTTTGCAGAATGGCAGCTCAGGGCTCTTATTACCTTTAAACACACGCAGCGTTGCTTGCAAAATTTCGTTATGGTCAAAAAAGGAACACACCTTTTATACAGAGCCAACAACGTATTGTGAATATATTACAAATCTTCCCAGTTTAACCAAATAATTATTGCTGTTCCAGGTCTAATTACAGAAAAGAACACAATCCTAGAAAAATGTCCCAATAGTAATACAATGTAAAATATTATACTCACACTCCCAGTATGGGTACCTGTGTAACTGTACCTCTTTTCCCTGGGGTTGTACTCGCCCTTCCTCTGCTCCTCTGGTTCTTATGGCCATCAGCACTCATCTTCCTCAAGAAGGAGGTGGTAGAGAGGGTCAGTATCCCAGCTGTGTACCAGCAGAAGGCCACTGCTGATGTTGGGCAATTCTTCCTCCTCGCTCCTGGGTTTACTTGGAAGGATTTGCTTGCAAATTTTCCTAAATCTTCTGACGAGTCTACTTGCTGCTTCTTCCTTTGTTAGTTCCCAAAGCAAAGCTATATATGAGGTTCTGTGTAGGTATGCTTGATCTTTGCTCTTTGTTGCCCTTGACCTAAACCCAGCTTTACGCAGCTCCGGAGACTGCATCCCTGTAGTGACCAGGAATTGACCATTGGTGAGTTATTGATAGCGCTGGGGCCTCTGTTATCCACCTATGTCAGCACCTCCACGGTCTATGCTACCATCCTACACTTACTCTGCTCTACACAACATTTTTGTTATAGAGCCAGAGATACTTCATTCTGTGCCATTTTTGTTTTAAAGCCATGGATAATGTTCATTCAATACAGAATTACTGCTTGCTGTTACTGTCCTTTAATTACATATACGTGTGTGTGTGTGTGTATAACTCAAAATTACTAGTAACTATTTCTGTGCCACCACAGAATTACACAGAGCTAACGCTAGAACAAGTTATAGCAGCCTGGTTGTTAGATCAGTGCTGTTAGAGATAAACCAAAACAAGGTCCAGACCAGAACAGCACTGCAGCATTAACTGGAATACACAGCACAATCACTTTGCTAAATGGAGAAACTTTAATTGTAATCTAATCCCTGGCTTCCAGATAAACAAGTTAACAGACTGTTGTCCAGCTCTGATTCCTCTGAAGAAGAATTTATCTTATTTTTGTATTTTTGATGTCAGTACACACCAAGGGAAAAAATAAGAAAAAATTGCACTACCAAATGTCAAATTAACAGATGCTCAAGAGAGAACCAAGAGCAGATGTTGGATAAAGTGCGCTCAGAGATAGAGGGGTCTGTAGATCGAGGTGGTGAAGTCAGAACATGGATTTAGATTGTTTTAAGGAAGATTTGTAAGAATATGACAATTTTGCCCACCATTTATCTTAGATAAATAGTGAAGATTTGTAGTATGGCTTCTTTCTTCTTCATGTTATTGGACACAAGTCTGTTACATGATGAATATGTCTTTGTTTCTTGCTGTCGTGTGGCACTGTATGACATGATAACATGATGATCACATGTCTTCATACAGAAAGTAAAAAACAAATGAAAATTTTGAGGTGAGGAAAACAAAATGAAAATGTATGGAGTGACTTAAAATATCACATGGGCTTGTAGAGAAAAGTTTTTTTCTTATAAAAATAGCTTTAAGACAAAATGAAAAAGGCAAAGATTTACACTATTTCAGATATGGGATTTTGGTTCCTTTTCCAATACTTAACTCAAGTTTTTCATTATTTAGGCTCAGATTTAAGCAGTCTCACTTTTGGACAAGCGTGTGAGGAAGGAATGGATTTAATATTGAAGAAAGAAATTTCACAAACATACAAAGTTTGCAAAGTAAAATCCCTTAAGCTTTTTCAAAGGGCCGTAGTACTTTAAAGTCCAAGAACTTTAAGCTTTCTGATAGTTTTGACCTTTTGATTCTATTTCTCCAGAGTGTTGTCCTAATGTAATTTGTTTTAAGAAGAATAAAGAAAAACAGGAATCTCATGTCGTTCAACAAATGGAAGCGCAAAGTCCTGTGCCTAGGGAGCCACCAGTATCCCAAGCACCAGTACAGGCTGAGGGCTGACTGACTGGAAAGCAGCTTTGCAGAAAAGCACCTGGAGGTGTAAGACATGGGCATACTGGAGCAAGTCCAGTGAAGAGTCACGAAGGTGATTCTCGGGGACAGGACCAGAGGCAATGGGCACAACCTGAAACGCAGGAGGTGCCCTCTGAACATCAGGAAACACTTTGTGACTCTGAGGATGACCGAGCACCGGCACAGGTTACTCAGGGAGGTTGTGGAGTCTCCATCCTTGGAGATATTCAAAAGCTGTCTGGACACAGTCTAGCTGGCTGCGCTTGAGCAGAGGGGTTGGACCAATTGACTTCCAGAGGTCCCTTCCAACCTCAGCGATTCTCTGATCTTGTGAAATAAGCGATGAAATTCAATAAAGTTCATGGTGCTTTAATGTTGGTGATCTGTGCAACTGTCTAAGAATTTAAAAATAATTGAGTATCATAGGTAGCTCAGTATTTACTATCAACCAGGGCTTTATGGCAGTCTGCAGGGCATCTGTTGATTTTAACTAGTGCTCTCTCTGCTATTGTTTCTTAATTTGGGAAGAATAAAGTTCGTAAATTGTATACCAAAATAGTAATGAACCAAAAAATAGCTGTACAAAGGGGAACACCTCCCTCCCACAAATAAAGCACTCCTGTAATCACGGAACAGTAAGTATTAAATACTTTGTGAAATTGTAAATAACATAAAATAAGTATGTGATTTGTTTTCTAATACAGCAATAAATCTATGTGAAAACCTTCTGTCTGACATTGCTGAAGCAGCCTCTTATGCTATTTGAGAAAAAGCAGTAAAATTTCTGAAGACTTTTTGAAAGGCTTTGTAAGAAGTCTTTGCCAACTGTAGACAGCTGATTTAGAATATAATTCCCACATCCCAACAAGGAACTGGAAGGTATTTTATGAGGTAACTTTAAATGTAAAATGCTGTTGTCACCACAAGTAAAATTGCTCACCACTTGTTTATAAAAATGTTCTGTGATGGTGACCGTGAAAGTAAAAAAAAAATTGCTGTAAGAGGTCCAAAGTTTCAAGTATAGCTCTACATAGGTGGGAGCATGTAATCATCTAATGATCTTTCAGGACTTAGAAGACCGAGTTTGAGTTTGATCAGGATTTTCAATTTAGATAAGCAACTTCGGAAGATGCAGTTCTGTGGATAGCAATGAAAACTGCTTAGCACGATTTTGTAATACAATTGTCATTTTGTACTGTTGTTTTCTATATAGCTCAGATTTTTGTCTGTTCAATTTGAATGAAATTGCTGTTACTGGGTCAGAACAAGCAAAGTCAGCAGCTGAACCAGGTCCCTTCCATCACACTGTGAAATACAAGTATTCTCTTTCATCTTATAATTTAAATTCATGTAGAAAAGTTCCAGGGAAGTAAGAAATAGATGTACTTCTATAGAAGTACAAAACAGGTACATTTAACTTTGAATGGCATGCAGCAAAAATGCTTTTCAGTGTGTCTTTCAGTTCATGCTAATTTGCATTAGAAAAGTGTCTAAGTAGTTAACATATTTAAATAAGAGCTTTGAAGAGAGGCTTTATATTCTGCGTAAAAGATAGATATTCAGCAGTGTTTACTGAATTTTTTAAAGCTTTGAGTGGTAAAGAGAGTATCTTTCAAGAAGAAAGTCTATTTCTTCACATATGTGCATGAAGATTTTTTATGGAGACACTATGCTAAATGCTCAAGTTTGAGTTGATAATTTACAGAGACAATCAAACAGTTTAAAAGTAATTTTTTTAAAAGCCTGTGTAATTAAGCTTGTCAAATGCAACCTCAGTAGTATTTGGGGTTATATTTGTAGCTGTGTTTATTCGTGGAAATGTTGCTGAGAAACCACAAGTATTCTATATTTTAACACTAAATTATTATTAATCTGAACAGTTGTTGAAAGAATCTCTGAGACACCATCTTAAATTTCAAAAAGATAATTAGCAGCACCCCACCAGCGTATACCAAATATCTGTGTTATAGAATCCAATTCAAATCTAAATACTGTTTTGAAGAAAAGCTTGCGCACTATGAGTAGATGATATACACATGCTTGATTGTATCCTGTTGACCCCATTTTGACGGGACATTAACTTCCATTATGCAGTTCACTTGTATTTCACCTGATATGTCAGCCACAGTCTATAGTAAAGACTCAAGGCTTCACAGAGCGTTCGGATAATATAGCCAAGATTTGCTGGGAGATCAAGACCAAGTATTTGCTCTGAAGCACATAGCAGAATGGTTTTAGTGTAAATAAAGTTGTGCAAGGAAGCATGAAATTGAGAGAGTTCTTGAAGCCTCTGGGAATGGAGGGAGCTAGTGCTTCTGCCACATTTGACACTCTTGGTTGGGTGATTTGTCTTCAAAATGGGGTGAAATAGGATAAGAAATCAAGAAGTGCCCATTATGCGGACCCTTTAACTTCTTAGAAGGTTATAATGTTGGGGGCCAGTAAAATGCATGGCCAAGGGAGAAACTATTCTATCAGTAAAAGGTTATGGTGATACAAAATGATTGTATCAAAAACTTTACTGCAGTTTAATTTTAGCTGGTGGGTTTTTGTTGGGTTTTTTTAACAACAGATTAACTTCTATTACTAGCAAAATTCTTCACTATTATTAGTGCTGCCCTGCTTTAATTCTTTAAGGCAGTTCAGAAGTAGTATTTACAAATTGTTTCACAGAACTTTGAACGGGTTCCTTGCCTACTGGGCGTATCACTGCAGCTCAGCTAGAGCATGCAAGAAAATTAATTAACCTGTGTTTTCTGAAAGAAGCAATTTTAGAGTGTCTGAGCAAAATGCATCTGTGTGAAGTGATACAAGGTAGGAAATGGGCAGGGTGATGGTTGGAGAGAGCTCATCCAGCTGTAGATTTAATCACAATAGATGTTTATATCGAGGTCCTAACATTTCATTCAGAATGGATAACCAATCAATTCATTTATTGTAAATCAGTTGATTTATTATAAATGGAAATTTTTGAGGCTCCGTTTCTTGTGTTTTAATAAACTGAGCTTATGTTATTCAAGTAGTTTTGTTTGAAAGTACAAGATAGACAAAACAGAAATTTCTTTGCTGGTCTTCTCTATGGACTTTCTCTCTTTGATTTGGAACATTCGGCTTCTCAGCATTTAGCTATGCATGATTTTGAGGGGGTTTCTAAACCAAAATGTCTGTGATGATGTTGAAAAATAAATTGTAGATAGCTTAATTGAAGTACCTATATATAGTCATCTAGTGTCATTTGAAATGGCATGGGATACTGTTCTGACCTCCATACATCACTTCAGAAAAGCACAGGCCTTGATATATCCCATGGCCTGATGCCACATGTCTTGAGTATCTTGGAACATCCCAAATAACACTAGACGTCTTTGTTTAGACACTTGAATTGACAGCGAAGTTAGATTACACTCTTGGAGAAGGATATAGTTGCATAAACATAGGTACTTAATGTCATTCGAGATGCATGGTACTGTACATACAAGGTCATTGGAGACATGTTTAGGGAGCAGAATTCTTTGGATGGGACTCAGTTTCAAACTAGAATTCAGGTGTATACTATACAGGTGCTTAAAAGTGAGCTAAGTGTCTAAATTCCTATCATAGTCAATGGACGTCTAGTAAATACAGACAATGGAGTCTAACAGCCTGTTTATTGGTCTCAATTCAACGTCCATGCTTGACATCTCAGAAGGAAGTAGACATTGCTGAGGTAATTGAAGCAACATCAGAGATTAGCTCTTGAGACCGTGACTGAATTTGCCAAGGATATCTTCTGGTTCCTGCACATAGGTGCTTAGTGCTACTTCAGCCCCTGCGGGCTTTCTGGGACATTTTTCCAGAGTTGGCAGATATGAGACAGCACTTGTGTCACTTCTGGAGTAGCAGCTGAAGGGCAGGCAGGATACCCTAGAGAATTTCAAATGGTGCTAGATACTTATGTTCAGGTAAACTAATTAAAATTTTCATCCCTGCTGATAGTGGGAGCCGGGGCCTGTAAATAAGTGTGGGTATCCTTACCTGAGAGTTGAAATCTCATCCTTCATGTCTGTTTTTTTTGCCCAAATGTAGTTGTTTGGGCCATTTGAGATGCCTGTGGTATTCTGCCTGTCCTCTAGCTGCGAGCCTAGAAGGGCATGAATCCCTCGTAGATCTTGCATTGCTTCGACCGGGATCATGCCAATATCTCAGATGAAATAGGGCATGTCGAAGGACCCTGGATACTTTAGGTTAGGCAGCTGTAGGAAATCCTTAATATACATGTCAATGAAGTGAAACACTTCAAGAGCTTCAGAATCTGAAAGTGACCCTGATTTGAAGTATAATGGCAAGTAGTTTGTAAGCGTAGTTTGTTAAGACCTCAGAGCATTTGGAAACAGGAGGGGAAAGAAATAAAATCAGTCTTACATGTCTGTACATTAAAAATAATAGTTACAATTTTTTCAAGTGTTATCCTTCCAATAAATTAGGTAAGTCAGGTATCCCCTAAGTAAGATTTACTAAGATTTTCACAACGAAAATAAGCATAGCGTTTAATATATGTGCAGTACACATAGTCGTTTATTGTGTAAACAACCCAAGCTTTTATGTGATCTGGGAAACAATTGAATCAAAATACTAAGGAGCCAAAAGGAAAGAAACTGCTATTCGTGACAAAAATGTTACTGTTTTAAAAGTTAAGTGATAATCTAAAGATTATCTAAAGAGAGTACTTCTCACCTCAAGGTGAGGAGTGGAAGGACAAGTAATTGTTTTCCCACCAACCGAGGTGTCGAATGCTGCCAGCTTTATTCTTGGCTGTATTTGCTGTAGATTCTCCATTCAAAGTTCTTAAGCAAAGACTTGAATCTTCTCTGGGAATACAGGAGAAATTAACTGTGACTTTCTTAGTAGGTATTGAAAATAAAGAACATTGATACTAGTAAGTTTTATAGAGAAAAGAAAATAATTTGGGTTTGTACTAAACATTGACACCCATGTGTACTTTTTACTGCACATGCTGATTTTTCATGTGTTTCCTGTGATGTACTGTAGCCTTTATAGTAGCATTATCAGTGGTATGGTGTCAACTAACCGAGAATAGCTCTCTTTTGCTAGTCAGAGAGGGTAAACAAACTGACAAAGAGATATTTTTGGCTTTAAAAGTTGAAGTGTGGATAGAGACTTTGTGAAGGGAGAAAAAAAATCAGATGTTTATATGCATAAAAGTAGGTTAGAGTCTAAGGACATTGCTGTGTTGTGGTTCAGAGGTCTACGTCTTTTACTTCGCAAATACTGGCTGTCCTGATGAACTGCCAAGACGCCAAGTCTCTGGCAGCATGAATTCTAACCTCAGATGCTCTTTTCCTTTTTTGCTTTGTGAAGTTCTTGAGCACAGTCTATTAACCGCAGTAAGCCAGACAGACCTGTCTTATCTCTAGTCCTTGCTGCTGCTTGGAGGAGTCTACAGTTTCATTACATTCGAGCATAGAGCTACTGGAATGCTTTTATAACTCATCCGTTACTCATCATTTCAAATTGCTGCCTATTTCAGTGCAATTAACCTGGCACTAAGTGCCTTAGGTTCTCAACAGTCTCTTACCTTTACCATATTTGTTGGCTTTGATTGATTTTCTAAGTGTTTTCCATAATCCCTTGGCCCTGTAGGTTTTGTTTCATTGAGTCTGCTGTGTTCTTACAGACGGACTCTGTAGTAACAATTTGGACTTGTTATCTTTACGGTCTGTCCTGAGGTTTCTGGCACTCAGCTTTTACCTTGGCGGAAAAGTTTGATTCCTAACTGCAGCTTCCTCTATTGTATAGATGGGATGCAGTTATACAGAGCTGCTTATCTGTCAAGTAGATGTAGGTGACTTTAGGCTCCGACTGACTGACATTCATAATCAACCATAAACTGGAACAGAAAATTGCGTGGTTTACAAACTGTACTTCTGTCTTTAGACACAAGTATCATTTTTATAATTAGACCACAACTCATATTCTTTACTAATAGAAAAGTTTTGGTTCTACAAATGAGGAAAAATAAATGCTTTATTTGACTACAGAGGGACTAAAATAAATCCACAGTGTTTGGCTCTGATCTGATAATTTTCTGGGTTTTTGTTTTGTTTTGTTTTCATTCCCCTAAATTGGCTCCGTTTAATATGGAATTAATGTGCTGTCTCTCCCTTGGTCCTAATAAACTCTGCTTCTAATGCTACACGTTATTGTATTTCCAAGCTGCTGCAGTTCTGAGTGATGAGATTTGATACCATGTGTGAAGGACTTGGATCAAAGTAGACTTTTATTTATACAAGGCAGGAAGACTATATCCGGTGAGACAGAGGCTTATCCTTATTCGTTTATTTTTAGTTAAATAATTATGCTTTCATACACATTCTTTGAGACCTTTGATTCTTCAGTGGGAATTTAGAAAACCATGCCTAAGTAACTTTGTGATATATACATTTTCTGCTTTTTCTTTGCCTGTACCGCTTAGGAACAACCTATAGCCCGGTTACCTATGGCTGTAGTCTCGTCGTTTGGAGACTTCTGCTACATTGCTATGGAAAGACTGATACCTCTGTCTGCTAGCTTTCTGTTTCATGGATTCTCAGGAAGTATAAGCATTGATTATACTTAACCTTCTCGATCTCTTTTATAGTAGGGAATGACTAAAGAGAAGAGCATGTGAGCACCATGAGATGTCAAAAGCTTGTAACCCTTTGCAGTAGATTTAACCCTGTGGTAATACAGAGCTGCTGCTGAAAAGGAAGGGACTGGTGGTCCTCTGCAAGCTCTGCGTCGTTTCATAACTCACCTACACTTGAACGCATGGGTCTTACAATTATAAGTGCATGGGGATATCTATTGTAAGTTGTAATGAGCTTCAAAATGTCATCTCTAATCTTTTGCAATTGTTTTGCTTTGCTTTGTTCTGCTTTGAATGTTGTTTTTTAAAGCGATGCAACCTGAATTACTTGCCAGGTAGAGAGACACAGATGGCCGCGAACTGATCTTGTTAGAGTTTGTTAAAATAAAATGACAGATGTACCTTAGAAATTGAATACAGGTGCTGAAAAGAGAAAGTTATTACTTTGTACCTGACTTTGTCTGGAGACAGCTGGTGCTACAACTTTTTTCTTTTTTTTTTGATAATGGGGATCTAGGCATTTTATTTGTTCTCGTCTGATATGTCACTTTCAAAACATAGCTAAATGGCTCTGAAGATGATTACCAACTGTAATAAATAAAAAAGGACTTGATTCTCAGCAGTACCAGGTATCCAGAATTCCCAGTGATTTCAGAATGTTTTTTCAAATTGAGGCCCTCAATCAAAAAAATAAAACGGAAGCATTTTGTTTCAAGTATTTTTCTGTATTTGCACCTGAGTTCAGGCTAATCAATATAAACATAGTTAGGCATAAAGCCTCTATATTTTGCAAAGGTTTTGGTTTTTGGTACATCACAATACTGAAAATTAGATAGTTCTGTACTTCCTGCATGGTACTTGATATCGTATTTTCAACTCCCATTTACTTTTTACTCTCGACAGAGTTAACTGCAAAGTTAGATCTTTTGTTATTAAATCAATCCAGGAAGATTCTGTGGGGCTGTGTGTCCATATGTCATCACAATTTACAAAGCAGAAAAAAAAAATAAAAATAATGTCTTTTGTAAGATTGACTGGCTGAGCTGAAGAGAAGCATGGCACCAAAACATGTTGTTTAGATGTGGACCAGAAAGAGAAAAGTGAAAAATTAGCTACCGGTTGGAAACAGTTGTGTTTAGTTTCATTCCGCTAATCAGTAAAGCAATTTGAGAGAAGAGGGTGGTTGGCAGTTGGTGAAAGAAGGGGATGTTAATAAAGCAGAGGTGGGAAGGTCATTATTCTGTATGGAGCTGACAGAAGCAGGTGGTGAATGCCTATGAAACATTCAGGGGTAGTGGGCAGGGTGTCACTGGGAAAAATGGAATGTGCAGTATCTTTATTCAGTCTGTAACTTTTACTGTCCAGTATAATAATGGATTTTAGTTTCCAGGCTCATATATTGAAGGTATTTTATAGGTCTCACTTGAGGCTCGGGACAGAGAGAGCAGTGATAGAGAGACTCTTCTGTGAAAAATGATTTCCTCCGATGATTGGATGTTTCTGTCCTCTGCCAGCTGGCTTTTCTTTTTGAGATGTGGCGTTCATTTGGTTTCAACTATATGACTTCTACAAGGACGTTCTGTGCAGTGACTGGAATGTATTACAGCCTGGGATGGACGGTTATAGGGCATGTAGCTTTTGATGACTCAGTTGTCCATCTAATTGACCATGGTAGTGCAGGAGGTAAATTCAAAAGTTTTACTCTGTAATGGTCTTATGTCACTGATGCTTGTTAATTTGGGGGAATTCTCCCTCTAATAGTGTTAGGTGAAGTTAGAAGATGCTTTCTAGGCTAGGAAAAAGCAGAGTGCTAGGAAATGTTCTTGTGATGTATGATCTTCTTTTCTATATAGATTGCAACAGGTTAATTACTTTTTTAAAAACTATATTTCAGAGTAGAATGATATGTCACACTAAAAATGCTCAGTTAAGCAAGGTTGGAAGGTCTTTTTCGTGGCAGGGGTCGACAGTGTAATAAGGATACATAGAATTCATGTATAATTCAGGTCTGTTCTAAGATATGATCCTGTTTTACCAGAGTACCACTGAGTGGAGGTCATCTTTCAGTTACTAAGGTAGCGATCTCAAATCAAATGCTCTTATGTTTGAGAACCTAACTGTATGACACTTTTTCTTATTTTGTCTGGGTGGTAGCTGGTGGTATACATGCATAATACTCAGAGAGACTTACAGGCATTCAGCTGGACACTGAATTTAAGAAACTTTCAAACATCCTGCTAATGCTGAAGAAGGACCTCATGACATATACTTCACTTGGAGCACCTTAAAATGAAGGTGTCTAAAACGATTGGTCCTCTTTGAAACATAACAGCTTGGTCATCATTAATTTACCGAAGTTTCTTTGGAAATTAATATATAGAAATGCAGTATGAAATTCTTCTTTTATGTTCAAAATTTGCTTATATTTTATCTTTTAGTAGAAATCGATATCACTTACATTAAAAAATGAAATACCCTTTGTGTGAAATACTAGAAATTTTTAAATAAGTAGTAAAAGTATATTCTGGCATACTGATATATCTCTGATAATGATGCTACCAGCTCTGGGCAAAATCGTACTCTGTGAATAGTACTGTGGATCAGTGGGTATTTTGATTAACCACTGGAATAAGCAGAGCTCTTTGAAGCACCAGCAATTCAATGCCTGTGTTCATATAGCTCAATAGATATAAAGATCCCAGGAATTACCTTGAATTTTCTACCTAGGTTTTGTGTAAGTGGTACAGAGAAAGAAATATTAGGATGGGAGAGGGCATATCAGATGCTTAATTTTTTAAAAATTTCACAGCAATGCATTGGTAGTATCCAAAATCTGTAATTGTTAGGCATAAATACATAGTTTGTGACTTATTATTTACTTTAACTGTATTTTTCCATCCTGATTCATACTTCTTATGCCAGGAATAATATTTCCAACTAGAACTATAGACAAAAGTTTGCTTTTAAGCCTGTTATATTAGTCCCTCTGAGTATTGTTGATTAGTTCTGCTTTTTGAAGTAATAGCATAAAATCTGTTTCTTGTAAGGATTATAAGTAAAAAGAGTGAAACTGATCTTACAGTAGTCTCACACTGTACTTAGTCTGTGTCTGAATTACACTGTATCAGCAGGTGAAGACTTGCTTTACTTCGCACTTGCGGTCACGTTTCCCATTGGCCACAGTTGTTTTACAGGATTTAAGAGAATGATGAGTATATTAGTACCAAAAGCATGAAAAGTAGTTTAATTATTAAAAACATAATAAAAAGTCTCACCATACATTTGAACCCTAAAATGACCAAAATTAATACTTCAATATGACAAATCTACTATGGTGAAGGTGCTGGTAAATAAGAGAGCCAGTGCAATGTTCAAAAGTAACCGAATGAATAAGGAGCTGCAAGGCAAGCTCCAGGAGATTATGGTGAGATGTGCACTCAAGTAACTAGCAACCAGGTTACTTCAGGCACAGGATCTCTGTAAATGATTAAAGTGGTGATAAAGGCCTGATGTAGACCTTTGAAATGATAATGATAATAATCCTTTAAATGGGATAGATAAATGGCTAGGGAAAAGGCAGGACTGTGTAAAAATGTACCTTGCATTTTTGAGTTTGTTCACTGCATTCTTTTATATAAATCTGTGATGGTTGGGTAAAATTTTCAGCAGTTGAACTGAAGGTCAACAGCACCAATGTAGTCATTCTTGTCTCAGGAAAGCTTAGCTAATTGAACAGGTATCACACCTTCCCTTCCTCCTTATGTGTTCTAGTACAAGGGCTGGTTTAACATTACATTCTTGCCTCATGAACTGCATTAAAAAAAAGAGATTCTTATACTGGAATAGAGTTGTCCATAGCATTGAGATTATGGCGGTATCGTTGCAACAGTTTATATCCATATCTTGTTTTATATGCATGCAACTTTCCTAGGCGGGTCTTAAGTTCCTTAATAACTGAGGCAGTTCTGAGACTGTGGCTTCAGGACTGTCAAGGATGCTAGTTCATGCAGCTTGGTCTGAAGTCCTCTGGAGTTACTGGAAGCCTGTTGCCTTCAGTGTAATTTCCATCTGACTCATGAGATTGTGAGCCCCTATGTAACGAAATTAGAACAATCGTTTATTTATCATTTTTGCAAGTGTAATGACTGTTGGCATACTCTGCTTCATTATAAGGGAAGACTACTTTGGTAGAGATTTGAGAAAGCCAGATGGACTTACTCAGGTATTGGCAAGGAGAGGTGATCTTGAATGTTATTCCTTTCTTTTTTAACTCAGCAAGAATCATTTATCATCTATTACTCTGCCTTTCTAGAATATTATACCGTGACCGTAGTGCCAAAACGCTGTTTGCATACTGTTCCAGACCATGACTGTTGGCAAATCGGTCTTGCTTCTGTGGAATTTGAAGATTACTTTGGAGGCAAATATGTTTTCAGTCATACTTTTCAAAGTGTTTTCTTATGTTTTTTTGTTGTTGTTCCTTTTCTTTTTTCATTTTACCTTTTTCTTCCTCTGCTCTGTTATGCAAAGCCAGAAACTTTTTTTTTGGTCCCTTCGTATTTCATTACTTGTGACAGAGTGTGCCTCAGGAGACTCTGCATCACTCCAGGTAATTTCATCAGTGTCGAAATGGATGTTAGCCAGTGGCCTTGACACTGCAAGTTAGTCTTTCATGAAAGATTTAAACAGACAACAATAAGGCGTAGGGTGGTATCTTTAGACTAGACCATGGAGAACTCAAATGTCAAAAGCATACAGCATTCTCTTTAGTGTTTTTCAAATTTTCTTGAAGGTTTAACATTTGCAACAAGATGCATACTTTGAAAAATCAAAGCAGTAGTGGTAATTTCCAATGAGTTGTCAAATTTACATTTCAGAATCTCTCTTTCTTTGCTCTTGCTTGGATGTAATAAAATGCCATAAAGACTGACAGACACCCACACATACTAATATATTAAGTCCCTGTGAAATAAAACCACAAACTTTAAAGTGCTGACTTTTAGCTCCTGCAAGTGCTGTGTAGTAATCACACAAACACAGTATTTTATTTGTACAGTAACAGAGTTAACTTAGTATATGGAATGTGGCAATACTGAAAACAATTCCGAGTCTTTAAAATAACTGAAATGTTGTTAAATATTAATCAATTTATGTCATTAACACATAGGATAAAAAAACTTGTACAACTGTGTGTCGTTGGAATTTTGTATGTTGTATTTCCCATTTTGTAATAAAAGTGAGTCCAAAATGTGGCTTATTATGTAACATTTCAGAACATATTCAGTAATAATCTGATTTTTTTGCATGTATTGATAATTCTTTGGATAAACAAACAAACAAGTGATCTCAAGTTGTATAAAAATACCAGAGAATTTTTTCTATGCTTAGTTATTTTGTTCCATTAATAGATTTGTTTTGCCATCATAATTTCCACAAAGTCCATTAATGATAAATTATCTGGATGCGTGAATAAGGAGTTAGCAAGTTGATCTGGTTACAGGCTGAAACTTCTATATTTTTTTTAAAGAAACTCACTTTAATGAGTTAGTTTGCCTCTTTTTAGGGATCAGTAAATAAGGGGAATGCTGCCCTACCTGCTAAGGGCTGCAGATGCAGAAAAAATAAGTTCAGGTAGGCTCAGGATAAGATTTTGTTTAAGGAACAAATGCAGCTTTTTGGTCTCCAGACTAGGTTCTGTTTGCATAACCTAACATTACATCAAGGACTGTCTGAGATTTAAAATAATAATTATAAACTAACAAATAATAGAAAAGCAGTCCAGACAAACAGAATCTGTGTTACACAGTTGGCTTCCAGGGAGACCTCAGAAGATGAGACAGGATGGTGATTTAAGGGGCACTTCTTCCAAAGTATCACCTTTTGTATCTGCTCTCTTACTTTAAGTTTTGTCAACTTGATTTACTTGCTTAAAAAGAATTTTCTTTTTATCAGTTTTGATTATGAGACTAACTTTAATTTAGGATCCCTATTTTTGACAAGTTAATAATCCTCCATCTGTTAGAACTATTAATGTTACATTAGTTGGTTACCATGGAAAAAATGTCTACAGTCTGTGGAGGCTTAAAGAGTGGTATGTACCCATTCTTTATCTGAACAGATCCCTTCTTTGTATTCATTACCCATAGCACTCCATAGCATTTCTAGAAGAACGCTAAGATTTTGCATTTGAATCTTGGTTCTTTTTATTTATCCAGTAATTGTGTAATCCTCTGTTGCATGTTCATGCACAGTTATGCTATACTTATATTATTGCTATTCTTACTATAATATAATCTTTAGATAATTATATCGGTGTTAAGTGCATCAATGTCCAGTGATTATCATCTCTTGTAAAAAGAAGGGGTTTTTTTGTTTTGATGGCCACAGAAGCAGCAAGAGAGCATTCAAATGTGCCATATCTGTATTGAAAAGCAAAACATACTTGTAGGTACTCCTTCCAACAATGTGACTCATACAAGAGGTGTGCAAGGATACAGAATGTGAACATGGCACACTGAAACCCGTATCAAACTCATCCATTGAGCAATGGACTCTGTTGACTGACAGCAGAGTGACAGCAGTGAACAGAGAGGTTTTGTGTAATGAAGGCATTGCTGGGGCAGCCTTTTCCTTTGTGAGCCTGTTTTATTATTGGATTTGCAAAAAACTGAACCAAACAAGACACTATCTCAAATCTTTCTTCCTTGGAATTATTTACTTTCTAGTGTAGGCAGAGGAATATTACTTGTTAACATGTAATGTGTGTGCATTTGCAGGCTCTTTGGTGGTTTTCTGAGTGACAGACATCCCAGTTAAATCCATCTCTGTATGAGTTATTATAACAATGTCAAGCATATATCAAAAATAATTAAAAACAAGAAAAAAGAAGGAAAATGAATAATTTCAAGCTGTATGGAGGTATCTGGAGATTTCCTTCAGTATGAAGTTTTTTACTTGGGTATTGCTGACACCATGTAAACTAGAAATGATTCTGCCTTCCCATGAAGAGTTCCAGGCTCATCAAGTGACAATTGTCAAAGAAGGTTTCTCTCTCCAGCCCTCTTGTTTTTCACATTTCTTATATTGAGCTCTTGACTTTTCATTGTTGTGGTTTATCCTTTTGGCATATTTGTGTGTGACAATAGTAGTCTACTCTCTCAGCTACTGGAATTATGGAATATATTTGCAATTTATATACATTGTGATGATGGAAAGAAAGATTCAGCAAAACAGTGTATTTAGAAAGCACAGGAAACATGAATGGGCTTTCCACTTATTTTTAACTTCTCTAAAGATATATAGGATTCAGTAGCAAAAATGGAAACACTTCCTTATGTTTTTAAACACAAACTCAGGGGAAAAGGGAAAAACAAAAAAAAACCAAAAAAAACCAAACAAAAACGAAACCAAACTTGAAAAGAGAGATTAATCTGCCCAGCCTTGACACATCCAAAGCATAGATGTGTAAATCTCAGCCAGTTCCCTAGGCTTCTTTTAAAGTCAGCGGAGATAAGCATTCCAGAGAGTAATTCATCTTACTCTTCTTAGATGTCTTTCTTAGCATGAGATTAATTTCCCTTCACAGATTGTAAAGGGAGCCTAGAATGACTAGTTGAGACTTAAGTGCTCAATCTGGAGATGCCTAAACTAGGGCTAACTATTCTGTCCCACCATTTAAGGCAGAAGGCACTGTTAGACCATTTAGTCTGAATTTCACTCAGTCGCATTTCACTCAGTGGCTGAATCCAGCAACTTCAGCTAAAGCTGACAAAAAGCTGAGCCGATATTAAGGTCAGCTTTAGCTCATCTATTGCAGAGGGTTTTGTCATCACCTACCATTCTGAATTCCAAAACCTGTACTGGAACAGGTCCCTCCGCAAGAAAGTGGATGGGTGAACTCTCAGCCTTCTATTTTTCTCCCTCTGATGCTGAGCTACAACGAAATCTATCTTCTATGCAAGTGAACTGGGTTTTCTGGTCGTAAATGACGAATACAGAGAATTACTCTATTCCAGTTACTAAAACCCTGTTTCATTGTAGTTAATTGCCTTGCCTACCTGTGGCCTGGTTCCAGACATGAAATAATTGTTGCAAATTGTTGCTCTGCTTCAAACAGCCTTTTGTTCTTTCACATGCAGTAACTTTGTTCCTTCCCAGCCAATAACTTCCAATATCCTCTCAAAATGCCATTTCCGTCTATTAGGTGTGAAAAAGTCCCTCTGAATGCTATGGTTTCCAATCTATTTTTGAGAATCTGGTGCTTGCTGTAGCTTAAGTTTCATTTTCCCACCTTCAAAATATTGCCATATTGAGACTCAGTTAATACCAAATGCAGCAGCTTAAATCCTGTCTGATTCCAGTCTGTCTCATTACATTACACCTGTTCAAAAAAATCTCGTTACAAGCTTTCTAAAAAATTTCTTACAGACTTAAAAGTGGCTTTTTTTCACCCCTTACAAATACTTCCACAATAGTGGTCCAGTATGCTGTGGCTCTCTGACCACCTTTTATCACATGTCACTGGCTCTCCATCTAGGCACATATGCATCAGGCTGTTATTTGAAGTGTCCTCATTATCAGCTGGATTTAGTCTTTAGTAGCTATACCTCTGACTGTAGAGTTACCCTATGATCCAAATTCAGCAAACTGACACCATCCTGTCTTTCAAGTCCACATTTAAGGAACACAGGTAATGCTGGATATTTTTAATGAGTTTTTAACCTGTCAAGCACACAGTGTCTACTGTGAAGAAAGGCCTTGATGTCTGTGATTTTAGTACTGAGAATGTCTAGGTTTTAATTTATGATGTAATAGTTAGCGTTCACTAGAGGAAATCACATGCTATGTTTTGGGTTGGTTCTTAAAATATGTTCAGTTTCAGTAAATCACTGACTTTGCCTAGTTTCTGAGATGAGGGAAATTCGAAAGATTCACTGGTCGTATAGTATCATTGTCTCAAAATACAGGATAACCTAAAATATGCAACAGTTGCAGTATATCTGGAAGTATTTCTATGCTTGACAGTTGACAGGCTTCCTATGCCTGAAGATTATCCTTTTTTTTTCCTCATTGTTTGTCATGTTTTCATACTGATCTACAAGTATGGCAACAAGCTTTTTTTCCTAGCAAACTAATTTCAGTCGACTTCTGACTCCTCAAACCAGAGTTTCACCACCAGAATGCCTAAGGGACACATCTAAGCAAATCTCAAACAATACACTCTTGCTTTGCATAACTGCTCTCGTTTGTCCCCCTCCTCCTCTGGCTTGCTCACCTTTCACAGAGCAGCTTCATCTTTCCCAGCCTCATCAGCCATCGCTATCACATGTATACAAAGTAATACAGCAGTGTTTTACAGTCCTTTGACCCCTGGATGCTATCCTACGTGATGAATATCAGCAACTAAACACACGTGGAGTCATGGGGTTTACCAGGGCTCAGATATATGCCAAACTTGAGCACTGCAGATGATATTTATGTGAGTATTGCAGGACACAAGAGGAAAACATTTAATGAAGAAAATCCCCTCCTCTTCAACCTTTGCCATATCTTAATGTTAGTTTTGTGGTTTGTGTGGTGGTTTTTTGTTTTTGTTTTTGTTTTCCCTCATTTGAACAAAACCCAAGAAGTGTTTTCGTCTTTTACCCAAGCTCTGGTCTGTTTATTCTGAAATAAAATAAGAATTATGTCAGTCGATCAGCAGTCACGTTAGCAACCTGTGCCATGGTGGGAGAGGGGATTTCCTGAGGCACCTGGGAGTAGAAGGCTCTCAGCTTGGGCAGCAGCTCATCCTTCCCACCAGCAGTGGCTGGGGCAGCGGTGGGAAAAGTAGATGGACAGTTATGGAGAAGAAACAGGGATCTGCATATGACTAATTGAGAAATACAGGAGTTTGAATGTACCAGGCCTGTGTACCTTCAGAAGTCTAAGAAGTCCAAACAGCCACATAGACAGCAGAATCACAAGTATGTGGGGAAAGGTGGGAGTGGGGGGAGCAAATAACATATAAATTCAGATGAGAGTTAGCAGGAGATTGGCTGTCAGCTGGTCTAGTTAGTTCTTATTTAGCAGGAATACAAGTAGCTGGTGCAAGTAGGAAGTTTGGTTATTCCCTTTGACACAGCAGTTCTGTGTTTCTACCGATCTGTATTTTGACTTTCTAGCTTCATCCATTTGTGATGTATGCAGTAACATTCATTCAAAAGATAGTGTGCTTCATACTAACCAATGGGAATGACAATACTAAAATTCATAGTTAGCTAATATAAGCATATAAATTAGAGTATAGATGTATATATTCTTTATGATATATATGTGTTTTACATGTAAATATACCAACACTTTAAAAAAAAAAAAAAAGTAGTAGGGGACATTACTGAATTTTTACTTAGAATACCTAGCACTGGGAATGCTAAAATTAAGGTCTGCACACATGAATGATAATATAGTCTTTCCTTTTATGATCACATACATTTTTAACAGAAGCCTTAACCCAATGCCTTGTTCTCTCAGGCTGCATTGAAAGAAAATGCTATCTGTAGGATACCTGGTTCATTTGTTTCTGGTTTGAAGATGAGTAACACCCGAGATGGAACTGGTGGCTGTGAAACAGGATGATATCATCGTTAATGCAGCCATGTTAAAAGTGGTATCTTTATAAATGGAAAAACGAGACAAACTTTCAGGAACCTGTGCCCTTTTTCCATTCTTAAATTAAAGCAGCAGATTCTAAAGTTGAATACCGCTGTTGAGAACAATTGCTCAGATTTCTATCAGTTAGACCATCTCTGGTAGGAAGAGGTAGCCTACGGAGCAGAGAGCCACAAGAGGAGAAGGTGAGAGGTGATAGACTAGGGAAAAGAGAGAGACAAAGCTGCAAGGCATGGCAGAGTCTGGAGGGAAGGAAAAATAAATTCTGGGAACCTACACCTGAATTTCAAAAATCTATCTTTCATCTAGTCCATGAAATACTCTTGTAACTATGTTTCTTACTTTCTGGATACACCATGAAAAATGTGGAGTCAGAGTTGCAGAACTGTTGTGTTTTCAATTGTAAATAAAATCCATTAAGACTACTGTGAATGAGGACAATGTTATAAATTAGTGTATGAAGAAGTAAGGTCTCAAGTGATCAAAACTGCATACCCAGAATGAGTGGGCATCTTAGTACAACTGTGATTAATTTTCAAACTGAAAAATGGCTGTAATAAATTGAATCTTAGGAATTTGTATTTATGAAGCATTCATTCACTACAGCAAAACCACCATCGGAACAGTGATGAAGAAAATAATTTTACTTTCAATACGAGGTTTGAATAATGTGTGCTAAATAGGGTATGGGGTCAGACACTGAATAAGGACAAAAAATACCACCTTGAATAACAATAAACGTAACTTGAAGCTTTGAGGAAGAAATATAATGAGTCATGTAACTAAAATATTATGACAGATGTGTCAAAGAGGCTATGTCAAAGTTGCGTATGCATAGGCAATTTTTCTGACAAATTTCTGAGCACTTGAATACGTAACCATGACATTTTGCTCACAAAGGGGTGTGTGTACTCCAGATTAATAGAATTCTGCATATTTCTAACTTCTTAGAAAACAATCTGCCATCTGATCAGCTATAACCATGTTGGTAGTGAATTAGGATCATGAGCATTTTTCCAGTCAGTGCCACAAACTGCTTCAGCTTCAGGCAGTGGAGTGACGAGTAGCAGTAGTAGACTATGCATCATCTATGTACCAGCTGCTATGGATAATGTGATGTAAGGAATCTGAAGTGTAAAAATATCAAGGGCCTTTGAAGCTCAGTTATGATTTCTTTAAGAAAATGTACCTTACTGATTAGAGGAACTTCCATCCCTATAACCTTGGTTAATCTGGTCCTCTACTTCTGTATACCCCCATATCTTTTTTTCTCACACTTCTGCAGAGTATTCAGGCAATTGGCTCTACTCTCATTTTACATTGATACCAGGGAGTTACAGTAAATAATTTTAGATTAATAGCTGAACTCCCAGCCATAGCCAGTCCTCTCATCATGGAACATAGGTTGGTCAGACACAACTCACCTTTGGTGATCCTGAGCTGGCTCTTCCCAGACCCCTTCTTGTCCGTATACTTGGAAATGGCTTCCAGAAAGATTTGATCTATAACCTTCCCAAATACTGAATGATGCTGACCAGCCTGTGGCTTCCCTGATCCTCATTGCTCTTTTGGAAGCTAGGTGTGGCACTTTCTGCCCTGTGGGTACTGCTTCACTCCCACACACTGGGACACATGAGAGCAAACCTGGCCGATGGAAACAGGGAAGAATAAGTCATTGGGTACCTTGACCTTTTCCATGTCTCTTGTCACTGCTTTTCCTACTTCACTGAGCTGTGGACCTTCGCTTCTCTTAGCTGCCAATATACATACGTACATAAACTCTTCTTCTTGCCCTTCACCTCCCTAGTTTGTTTCAGCTCCAGCTGAGCTCTGCCTTTCCTAACAGCACCCGTTCATGGATGTTGGAAGTGCCCTTGTATTCCTCCTGGGTAGCCTCTCCCCGCTTCTACCTTCTCTGTACTTTGTTTTTGCTTTTGAACTTTAGATGTTTGTCCATCCATGCTGGCGTTCTGCCTTACTTCCTTGGCTGTCTGCACATTGGAATGGACCATTCTTGTGCTCTGAGGAGGTTGTCTTCAAAGATTAACCAGCTATCCTGAGCCCTTGCTCAGATGACTGAGTAAGATAAATTCTTGTGAAGTTCAGCATTGTAATTACTTGTCTTGGTCACTCCTGTGAGCATTTTAAGCTCCACAATCTCACGGTTACTGCAATCAAAGCTACCCTTTACAGCCCCATCTCCAAACATTTCTCGCAGGCTTTTGAGTAGCAATTCCAATGGACCATCTTCCCTTGTCAGGTTGTCCATCCCCTGTGTCAGGAAATTGTTATCAGCACACGTCAGGATTCTGAAGGGTTTACTTAATGTGCACAACTATTCAATGTAGTCTAGTCTAGTGTATTCACAGCTATTTGCCCTTCCAGCAAACGTGAGAATTGTTATGTACCGTAAGTAGCGGGGCTTGTTATCATGAGGCTTGTTTGCCCTTCCAGCAAACGTGAGAGTTGTTACGTACCATAAGTAGCGGGGCTTGTTATCATGAGGCT
>NW_009612333.1:0-287 GCF_000690535.1 Cariama cristata
ATATTGATAAATAAAATAGCCACAACAACCAGTGATCTGACTAATTTGCAGCAACCCTTGCAATCTTCCCTATTAGCTCTGGGAACCAACCAGTGGCTATTATCAAATGTGTTACCAAAGTGGGAAAAGGTAAACATAAAAGATCATGAATTGATTACTGATGCATTTGGTGTAATTCAAAATAATCTCTCTTTGGCTCTCAGTTGTATTCAGGCTCAATTGTAGATGCAATCGGTAGCCGCATCAATCGTAAGAGAAGGTGAAGAAGGCATTTTCCCCACCGCAAC
>NW_009612333.1:629-2348 GCF_000690535.1 Cariama cristata
AAACGTTTGTCATTTTGAAATACATCCCAATGAAACCCCTGAAACTGTACTTGTATATACTGGAAAAGAATGTATTTGTATGAAAACTCTTTGTGATTTTGTATTTATAGATGACATTATTGAATCACTATTGAATCACTCAAATGTTTCTGTTTGTAACTTTACTAAAATTGTAGGATGTGATTTTAACTATTCAACTCCTGTTATGTCTCATCAATTGTTGCAATCTAATTATACATTGATTCACAAATTATTGCCTACACCCATTGGGGTGAACCTCACTTTGGTGAAGTAACTGCTACAATATCCAGATTTGACCAAAATTTTAGAAAATATCAAAGAAAACGGACAAAAAACCTTGATAACTGTTCATCATGACATGAAAGAAATCCACCATATTTTGCAAAGAGTGAGAAGAGACGCAGAACATAATTGGTGGGACATACTTTTCGGATGGTCACCCACTGCTACCGGTATCTTAAACAAGTTGTGTCACCCCATTGTTGTTCTCTTGGTACTGGTTTTGCTCAGTCTCACTTTGTCCGTAATATTGTAT
This sequence comes from Cariama cristata, assembly GCF_000690535.1. Classification (NCBI taxonomy): domain Eukaryota; kingdom Metazoa; phylum Chordata; class Aves; order Cariamiformes; family Cariamidae; genus Cariama; species Cariama cristata. The sequence goes on from NW_009612333.1 coordinate 1,186, forward strand.
GTCCTAAATTAGAAAACTGCAAATCGATGAACACGTTTAACACCTGTATTCAATGCACATAATTTATTTCACGTCCCCTCTAACATGGACGTCCTCAAATCTATTGACTATTGATCTCAATTGTTATTATTTGATGATTTTATTGTTATTGATTACTATTGTTATTGATCATTGATTTTAATTATTGATTATTTGACAGTCTTGTTAGTGATTTCAATTGTTATTGATTATTGATCACCGATTTGATTGTTAATTGTCATTTTACCTACTTCTTTCTTTCTCTGTCTTTCTCTCTCTCTTTATTTCCCTCTTTGAGAGTTGTGCTACTGCTATGTAGTCCTGAAGACAATGTTGAGCCATGGAGTGGTGTGAGAGTCGGTCCGAAGTTGGTCCGAAAGAACATTAATGTCTCAATATTCTCGATAGAAACTTGGAGATGATACAAGAACGCCAATACCCGAAGAGGGAGGACTGCCTGGTACAGAGAGCAGTGTACTGTTCTCCACTACCTGGGACTAAAGGTAATGGCTGTCAAGGAAGACAGAATACTGTTCTCCACTACCTGGGACTGAAAGAAATGACCGAGATAAAACCACATTCCACTTGTCCAAGAAGATGGATTTCACCTGTTGTCTTAGCAACAGGCAAGAAAACTTGAACCTTAGATGAATTTTCCTCATCATAATATGAAAAACACACCTCCTAGCCGAAGGCTATCCACCTCCAAAGTAAACCATGCCTAAAGCACTCCTCCTTGAGGATGTGCAAAAGTCTTGTTCGGGGAGGCGGAGGGAAGGCAGAGGTTGGCAGTGGTCCATGGGACAGAGGAGGGGGCAAGGTGTGTTGCTCAGCATTAAAGATGCTCCTTAACAACCGAAGATTGGAAGCTTTCCCCACCGGACATCAGGACGATCAGAAGGACCGATGGGACGCCGCCGGACCTGGGATGATAGGGACGCCTTGGACAGGTAGTGGTAGATATAAATCTCTCCCTCTCTCCTTTTACTTTACCTTTTCTTTCCCTCTTAATTCTTTTTCCTATCACACGCGACTTTACGGGCAACATAATAAAGTTAGACTGATTGATTGAAACAAAACCCCTTTTAGCATTTTCGCCTTAGTTTTTTTTCCATGTCAAGACAGGAGTTTAACGAACCATCATG
>NW_009612334.1:0-40200 GCF_000690535.1 Cariama cristata
GTTTTACCTTTTTTTCTGATTCTTCTCCCCATCCCGCATGGTAGGGTAGGAGTGAGTGCACGGTTGCATGGTACTCAGTTGCTAGCTGAGGTTAAACCATGACACTCATCCCTGGAAACATTCAAAGCCAGGTTGGACAGGGCTTTAAGCAACATGATCTAGTTGAAGATGTCTCTGCTCATTGCAGGGGGTTGGACTAGATGACCTTTAAAGGTTCCTTCCAATCCAAACTGTCCAATCCAAATGACTCTGATCTTTGTGAGTGCCTACACTAGGGGGAAACCCACGGAGCAAGTCTTTTCCTGCCTCTTTCTCACCTGTGCTGAATAGTAGCTCTGAACATGCTTTTATTATAAGGTGGCATTTTCAGTGTTACAGAAACTCATGTCTGAAGTCAGAAACAAATTTCATTTCTGAAACTTTACTGTCATCACACTGAGTGAAAAGTTGGGCCAGTATATTAGCATTTTTTAAAATAGCGGTAAGGAAAATCAGTATATCCAGACAAGTAGGGAATATCTCTTCCAGCCACGCTTTCTTTGAAATCATGGTGTGATAAAAGGCAAATTTATTTTCTAGCTATTATGCATACCCTACTCTTTTTTATTATTATTTTTTTTATATGGGAGTACTAATAGAAGATGCCATTTATTGCTACTCTGAAAGGCTGATTATATAGTTGTGAAGTGACTTCTGATACTGGGAACTAAAGGTTAAATGGGAACTCACTGGACTAAGTATTGCCAGAAAGCTGGGAAGGAAATGTATGACTGTGGGATGTAATGGAAAGAAAATATATATTTTTTTAAAGAAAACTCTTACTGTAGATAGTGAACACTAAAGAAATAATACTTGTGAAATACTAGCTGTGTTTCGTGAATGAAGAAAAGAGAGTGAGAGGCAATGAGAATAAACCCAGGCAGAGTGAGCAGCTGAATGCAAAAATACATTAGAAGCAGCATTTTTTTATTGTGATGTGAAGGCCTAATTTAATGCAAAATTTATGATCTAATTGTGACCTCAAGGTCAAGTTCTCTAAGCCTTGACTTGAAAGTACTGGCCAAGCAGTCAGTATTGTCACCCGAGACTACTATACAACATTAGCTTTACTCCTAAGATATTTCTGCTGTCTAAAATAATTATGCATCTAGCTTATTCAGTGCTATTATGTATAGAGAGCTATTTTTGTATTATATTACAAGGTTTTTAAACTTTACAGGCCTTTTTGTGTATGTGATGCCTTGTCACAGTTTAAGGAGAACTGTTTTTGACAGAAAAATAAGTTTTCCACAAAGATTATTTTTTGACAAAGAATTTTTGCTTTCTATAAGCAAAGGTTACTTCTGGGGAAAAAAAAATCCAAGCCTGGAAATGGATTATTTTTTTTTTTTCCCCACTTTCACATCCACAGATCCATAAATACCCATGGCAGAAAGACTTTGCAGCTTAATAATGCCAGCATGGGATGCTATTTCATTCATACTCCATAGGCCAGCTTTCCCAGTCATTGTGAAACATACATCTCCTTGCCTTGCACCATGAAGTAACTGTCAGTGCAGTGTTGAAATGTCTGTCTACATGCATGTACATGTGAAAACCCACAGTCTATTATTGCCTTGTAAATATTACTAAAGAAGAAAAGAAAAAAGGATGTCCACCAATCCCCATTTAAAAAAAAAATCTAAATTTTTTTTTTTTTTAGCCTTATCCATGTGGAAAAAGTGAGAGGAAATGGAAGAAGAAACTTTTGTCTTTATGCGAACTGTGCAACGAATGTGAAACCTCTGGAAATTTAAAGAAATGGTTGGGTTTATTTTCGTGGTGAATGATATGTTTTTGCTTCACGAATTACTCACATCTCATTGGTAAACCTGAGAGGAGATGAGTTTGACTTACTCTACTGTCAGTTCAATGACTTTAGTAATACTTTAAAGGCTTTAATGTGACTGCACTGAACTGCACAGACTTTAATAGCAGCTTTCAAAAGCAGTGATGGGTTTGGTCTCAAGCTTGAGTTGTCACTTAGGACTGGAGTTCTTGTAAACAAGTTTAGCAGATGTCTGTGTAATCACCTCACTCATATAACCCGCTCTGCAGAAGTACTTGTTTCTCCTCAGGAAGGCTGAAAACATATTATCTGTTCCTGTGTAGGCATGCAGTCATGTAGTACTCGCTCATGGAAGACCACTACATTTGACACAGCATTTGAAAAACAAATGGTATAATCTTGGCTATATGAAGATAATAGGAAGTTTAATATATAAATTGTGTTTCTAAAATTAATGATATACTTCCTCTCTTCCACATGCTTCAGTAAAGACATGGCAATTCATGGTATTAGCACTCATTTAATTACTTATAACTTCACTAGCCTTGTCTTCATCAGCCAAGATCAGAATGAAATTAAGATTTATAACCAGTGTCTTCTGATTAGTTTTGTATTTATACCAAAGGTACTTTTAGCTGTGGCAAAGTCAGTGGTCTGGAGAAAAGAGAAGGGAAATAAACAATTAAAAGAAATAAGCACAACCTAATGTTGCAGTGATTTTAAGATCCGAATGGGTCACACATTCATCTTCCTTGGTACTACAAGTCCCTCCCAAGAAGAAAATGGTAAAGTTTATATAATAAATCAGGATATTAGAGAGCTTAGCTTTTCTCTTTTCTGCATGACATTGATATAGCCTAGCGCCTTTTTTTTTTTCTTCATGCCTGCTTTTGAATTACATGTACTGCGGAGTGGTACATTCTGATGTCCAAGTGCATGTGTTGGAAGTGCCACTGGCAATGAAATGGGTATTGCTCAAGGAAGAAGCTCCTTGAACGTTCATTTTCCATCCAAAATCTATGTAGTAGACAATATAGTAGTTGTAATTCACCATTTAATATGCTGCCTTGTCATTTCATTGCTTTAATCCACCATGCTGTCAGGGTGCCAGAAGCCATGGGGGACACCTGGGCTGACAGGGCAGGGGCCTCTCCAGCCAGGGTCCATTGCACTGCCCCCCTCAACAAAGGAGCAGGATCAGGCCCGGCAAGGGTAACCAGGGCCACATGTAGTCTGTTTACCACTAAGCAAGTCCAAAGCGATGCAGCAGGGCTGAGACCAGGCTGGGATGTCAGCCTGTGGGTCACGGTCCAGATCAACAGGGCCCATGGCTGGGCACAGGCAGGGCTGTGATCTGGTTAGAGGCGTAGCTTGGGTGGGGGCCAAATGGCAGAGGCTCAGCCGAAAGGCTGCTCCTATGGGCACAGGATCAGCCCTGGCTGAGGCCTCCCCTTCACCGCTGACTGGGAGGGCTCTGTCCCAGGTTCACTGCAGGAAGGTGACAGCCTGCCGCTGCACTGGCTCTGAGCTGGCCCTGAGCCCTGGTAGCCAAACCTCCAGAAATGGGGATGTACTCAGGGCACTGACAGCTGCGCTGCTGCTGGCGATGGTGGTTTGAAGGTGTGTTGCACTCCAGGTGCAGTTGAAAATTCATACACTTGTCATCATTGTGTTCTTCTGAATGACCAAAGCCTCTCATCTGAATTAATGATTTTCTTCAATTTATTACAGACACTTAGCACAAAGGTACAGACTGAGAGAACTGTTGTAAAATACATAAGTATAAAAATCATATAAGTGTAAAAGTCATTCTTCAGTATTGGGTGTATCTGTCTCAGCAACAGTTAAGTATTCAGATATGTTTCAGTCTCTGCATGTATTAACCCAAGTGGAATTTACGCAGTAGTCTGTGACCTTATCCTCAGTCTAGTATAGTATGCATATAGTCTAGTCTGTATACATTAAGCTTAGTTGTGGCTTCAGCGAAACTCTAATGAAGTAGAGTGGAGTTATTCGCAGTTACTGCGGAACTTGAACCAAATCTTCCCCTGGAAGGGCTTTGCAGTATCCTGCTCAGCTATGGCTGTCCAAATATCAGCATGTCTGACAGCACAAGGCTCTCGCTTACAGGAGACCTTTTCTCTTGGTACTCGAGCAGACTGCTGTGTGCCTTTGTAGAACAACAGGAGAAAAAAATGGAGTTGCTGGGATTTAAGAGAAATGTATGGAGAAGCAGGGGATTGGGCATTCAAGCATCCAGAGATCAAACAGTGTGTTTGAAGAGAAAGAGTAGGAGGAGGTTTAAAATGAGGTAATATAGCAGCAGAGGCTGATTGCTACCCTCTGGGAACAGCAGAACCAGTGGATCATGTTCTCTAAAAAGGCTGCGTCTTTTGCTAATTAAATGTATTAAAAGTGAATAGAAGCAATAAACACTATAGAAAATCAGGGTAAGTCTTAGAAAAGTGTCACATAGTGATATGGGCCTTAGGGATGTCTATTGACAAAAATCTAAGTGTTTTACTGACTGTATCTTTCACTCCGTAGTCATCAGAGCCTCCTGTTATTTTCTACTGGAGATAAAAGGTAAAGGCTCTAATTCTGCTGCTGCTATGCTAATTAAAGTAGAGAAATATCAAAGGAGTCAACATAGTTGAAGCGCTGTGACCGGTCAGCCCTTGAATCTGCCAAATAATTTCTACAAACTGCTCACTTTATTGGTAGTACTAATCTTAATTGATCATTGCTTACAAATATATGGTGTGGATTTTTAATGTTCCTTATTTTCTAAATAAAATAATTTATGTGCTAGCCTGGATTGTAAACTTGCTTTGCATAAAAATAGCTTGGGTCATTGTAAACTTGTCTTGGAATATTTGTCTTCATGCCACTTTCCGGTGACATGAATGTGAGTTTGTGTTACGTTCCCCATCTATTTTCTAACTGCCTTGTTTGTCTTTGGCTCCTACACATGCTGACCTGTTCATCAGCACTAGGGCAGAAGTTTACACAGCAGGAGACAGTTACTCTGAGATCCACAGGAGAATGGAAAGAATTGTCCCAACAGCTGCCTTGACTGTACAGTACTCTGGGAATAATGTGCCCTTGAGAGGGGGAAGTAGGCAGTTAACAAAGGCCTCCAAAAATAGTCAGTTCTGCTGCTGCCTTGGCTGCAGGAGGCAGATATTTCCCCTTCAGCAGCACCACCATCTCACTTGAGAGCTTACATCAACAGGATCCTGCTTATGCAGCTGGATTTCCAGGAATCAAAGCGTACCTTTGCTAAAGAGGCAAGAGAAGAGTCATGTGCAGGAACAATGCATTGGCTGTGCATTTGCAGCATTTTGCAACCCAGGCAGGTCACCTCCAAATGCAAATCATAATTTTACTGTTTCACTAGAGGAGAGAGGGTAGTCAGAAAATGTTACCATGCCTCTGCTCCGGTTTGTATACAGTCTGAGCCACCCAGTTACAGCTGTTGTGCTTGGAGCAATAATAGCGTAATTGTCTGGAGGGGAATTGGAAAGACAGCAATTTAGTATGATGAGAGGCAAGGTGAAATTCTTATGTTAAAGACTTTTCCATCTGATAGAGTACTTCCAGGAGATCTGAAACAAAACACATTTTGCCAACCAAATACTGGATGTAGTACTGGAGGAAGCTTGTACTGGTTGATCCTATGTTATCCCAAGGGATTGATGTTATTTACAATTTTTTCTGAAGTTCTCCTTCCTCATTTCACAGAAGCTATGCATTTAATAGTGGATAAAGAGGAATTCAAGAACAGATCACAGCTGGGAAAATATAAGGTGAAGCTTTTTTGGGGGGATGGAGGTGGGAAGGAACTGTATGAAAACAAAATCTGTTTCATTAAAATGCCTGCACATTTTTAGGGATTTCATAGACTGTTTTGGCAGCCTGAAAGCTGTTTAACACAGGATGTTGAAGTGGATTCACGTACACGAAGATGTAGTAGCAGGGTCCCTACCTGCCACAACAGCACTACTGGGCTTTGCAGATGCAAAGTGTGAGATCCACAGAACCACAACAGCTGCAGTAAGGGAAAATAATGCTATGAGGGCTGTGGGAGGCACTGCCAGCGCAGCTTGGGTGGCAAGGTGCAGCACTGCAAATAGCAGGCCCCTCACGTTGCTAAGGCAAAGGTACCAAGGGACTGCCCAACACAGCCATCTAATGTCTTCTCTGACATACAGACATTGCTGGTAACAGAGCATTTGGGCAGGACAGGATGTGGCCATGGCACTATTTGACCTCTCCTGCCACTTAGTGCCAGTGGCCTTAAGCAAATGGAATACAGGTGGAGAAGATTCATCAGAAAAGCTTTAAGACAGAGAAGATTCCATACTATCTGTTTCCTTCAGTACTTTCTGAGGGTCATGTCATATCTGATTCTGAGTTAGCATTGTTGTCTTGCCAACATCTAGTTAATCAGTGGAAAGCTATTATTTGTGAAAACTTTATTTAAGAAGAAAATTATAATTAGTGGGATAAATCAATCTCCCTCCCTCTTTGAGTTTGGCTTGTATCCTATAGCTTCCAGAACTTAGAAGACTCAGAGGCCTCTGCAATAGTTTCTTGTTTATCCTATTCCCATTGGCACTGTGTTTGAATCTGCCTAATCTGCGTTCCACATAAGTACTTTATGACAGTGCTCTGGGAAAGAGGGGCTCCTTTGAAGTACAGAACAAGAAAAAGAAACTTGTCTGAGAATTTCAGTGATGAGGTTACGTTGTTCCCTGTATCTCTGCTGTAATGTGGAAAAGTGAACTTTTCACTGAAGGTGGTTGTATGCTGCAGGTAGAGTCAGGGTAATATAAATGCGTACAACAAATTTGTATCTGTAACAGTTGGAATAGACAGGCTTTTTGGTTTTCCATGTTTATAGATATATTTTTCAATCTCTTATGCTCTTGTGAGGCATAATGAAGTGAATCATGTGCACATAAAAAATCACACTTAAAGTACTGCTGCTTTGTAATTTGGGTGTTTTTTGGTTTGAGGGATTTTTATTTTCCTTTTTTGGTCCTATAGTCTTAGTTTCAGAATAGTCAACTAACTAAAAAAATGAAAGATTTCTACAAGGAAAGCAAGCCCTTGAAAATAGGAGGGTTTGGTGGGGTTTTTTGTTGTTGTTCTCAGACTATGCTCTTACACCTCTTCCCCCCCCCCCCCCCCCCCCCCCTTCGTTCTGATGCCTAAAAGAAGAAAAAGTGTCTTGACAGTGCTCCTTGGGGGCTTAACTTCTCTCTTCTCTCGTTTCCTGTCAGTTGCTCTCGTGCACAAGTCTTGGATCACTCCTTAAAGCAAGGGAGAAAATCTCATTACAGAAAGTATAAAAGGGATACAGTGATCTGGTTATGATGATTTCAGCAGTTTTCACTTTTCCTGCAATGTTTTTATTATTATTTTTAATTCAGTCAAGGCTAGTGCTTTGAGCCAGAATTTGCAAGGTGTGTTATGACTGATGTGAGACTATGAAAGCTTTTGACTGGTGCTGAAGTTACTCTGCTTTTAAGAAGGCAAAGACTCTCATTCATTCCCTGTGAAGAGCACAGCCCCTTCAGCTCTTGGAAACTCATCTTTTTCACCTCACAACGAGGGCAGCACTACAGTGGCAGGGAAGTCACTGCATCCATGTTTCACCCTCTAATCCACAGGGACCACTGTGGTATTCAGAAGTCCATGCATCTCCTCATCTTCTCAGTCCTGCTATATGAAATAGCCATTTGTCATTGCTTCTGTTACAGCCCTTGGGGACATACCCTGTAAAAGGCTGAATACTTTTAATTGCCTCTGAATTCACTCAGCAGCTCTTGGGAGATATCCCTGGCTTGCTAATTCCTTTTCATCATCACTTGCTCTTTTTCCATGAATGATAAAGATTACTAGATGATACCAGCTTTCACTTACTGAATCCAGTCTCCATACATACTGTTAATATAAAGGTGAAAGCTGTATCCTACAATCAATGGTCTCAAGTCTTTGAGTCTCCTGAGCTTTTCCGTGTTTAGACTGTTATGGGAAGAGTATCATAATTAAAATTGTGTGAATAAGCTATGATGAATAATTTATCATACAAATTCCTCTATTTTGTCTCTTAGGAATATTTCAAAGTAAATTGATTTCTGTTTGTTTTTTGAGAATAGTTCATTGTCCAAGGAAGCGTGTCTCTTTCATGATTAATAGTCAACGCTATCTTTCATCTGCTTCTGTTTTGACTGTTGCTTAGTCTTCATTGGCCAAACAAGTCACATTGGGGTTTACCTTTCTGTTAGAATAAAGAAACAAAATTTTTGCCATAAATGTTTTACAATACTGTTGCAAAATTTGCGAGAAAATTAATGCTTTTCACTGATTGGAAGTGAGTGACTGATGTATCCTTTTCCATAAAAACTTCCCAAACAACTAAACCACTAGAGGCACATGATGTAGCTGGTGGCATGGCTGGGTTTACCAGAAGACAGATCTCGGCTATCCTGGTTGTTTAAAGTGTGTGTCATGCATACACATGCATATAACAATATGAAGGAAAATCTTTAATTTGTCATTAATGCAATAAGAAACTTGGGTAAAAATAACGTAAGGCTAATTTGGAGATGTTTGGTCAAGCTTTAAGCAACATTTCAGTTTTAATTTTTAAAGACATTATTCAAATGTTAATTTCTAATATTTCAATCTTAATAAAAAAGTTTCTAGTCCAGATCATATTAACTTGTTGCTGTCACTTTGCTGTGATACAAACTATCACTTGGTATTTAGTCTAATTCTGTATTAGTTACCTGGTAAGTTTGTAGTGCTGCCAATTATCTTATCCTGCTTCTTTCTTTGAAATCAGGTTCTTAGATAATAAAATCAGTATGCAACTACTGTCTGCAATGGAAGTATACATGTTCATACAAACAGTACGCTGACAAGGGTAGGCAATTTATATGATCAGCTGCCTTAAAATAGAAAATTATTACCCTTGAGAGGATATATCCTGAATAAGTGTAGTGATATTGGGGAGGGTCCACAGCTTTAACAACAGGTGTATAAAGTAGCATAGTTTAGTTGAAATCAAAGGATTTTCTGAGTTAGCTATTTTGCTTATAGCACTGTCTCTAATTGTTGGGATGCCTTTTTTCTTTTGTCATATTTTCTGCTTTATGCATGAACATGGTATAATCCAAAGAAGACCCAGTATCTTCACAGTCACAGAATCCAATCGTTTACCTTACAGACAAAACTAGTGCATGAGATCTATTAATTTCCTATAAAGAAATAATCCCAAAATGAGTCTGAAAATGTCTTCCAAATACATTTAAAAAACAATCATCTTCCCTCCCCTCATCATAGCCAGAGTCTAATATGTTATAACGGTAATTTAATATATTTTGTCAAAGAATAGTCCTTCAAAACATATGAGCATCTGAAGGTGTGCTTTTTGTTTCATTTTTTGTTCCTGTTGTTGTTATTTAAGTCTAACTTTTATGTGAGTTCTCAGCAGGATCCTAAGAAATGTCTTTAGAGGAAGTGGAAGGTCTGAAATGGTTTTGAGTTGAGAGCAGATGCTATAAAGAAACTGCCTAAGTGGTAAACATTGCTATCTGTAACATGTTTCAGTTTCTATTGATGGGTGCAGAGATATGCGTATGTCTCTTCCTCCTTCCCATTGCCTTGAAAACTTAGACAACCTCTCTTTTTATATTGTTTTGAGTAATATGTGATAAGATGGAAGGAAATGATGAAAACACTGGAGGATTATAAGTGCAGACTGGAACAGATGTTTCAAATATGGCAAATGTTATTTTAGGATCATTATATCTTCCTTTTGTGCTTTTTGAGATGACGAGACTTGAAATGTCAAAAAAAAGTATTTTTTTTCTGGTCTTTATGTAGGATTTTTATTGCTGCAATTAAATTGATGAATTTGATACTGTCTTCCAGATCTGTCTTACATTTGCAAGTATACAAAGATGTTTAAAATCATACTACAGGAAAATGTTTTACAGCATATGTTTTTTATGTTTTCTAAAAGGCATATTGCTTGGGACTACTTGCTGTTCTTCATACGTGAGTTCATTCCTCACATATGAATAACTTGACAAGATTTTCATGGGAGCATTGTGCTACTATGTGGACCAGTCATTCATTGAAAGCTGATACTGCTAGATCTAAAGCAGTGGTTAAGGATATTTGCCTGGAGTACCTTGAAGCATGAAGGTCATATCTAAATTGGTCCTGGAGGTTGTTCCAAGGGGCACCCTGGGGAATTTCTTACAGCTAGGATCAGTGAAATGGCCTGCCCCCATGCTTGTGTAGAGATAGTATAGATTTGTAGTTTATAAGTAAGTTCTCAGAAAAGTTTCTATGTGTTGTAGAGGCCATACCTTGTATGAGTGTAAACTTACTGTGGTATTTATGGCAGTCAGCAGTTAGACATTACAGTAAGTTTATTTTACTATAATATGCAGCAATCTATATGGTTTGATTGGCCGATTATCAGTGCAGCTTATTGCTAGACAAAAAATAATATTAGCTACACTTACAAAAAGCTGTGACTAATCTTTCATCGCTAGTCTGTCACTAAGCACAGATTCAAACTTCTAAGTCAAGATGAGAGAGAAAATAGGCTACTTTTATCTTCTGGACATTAGCAGGTGTGCCCAGTACTGGGAGGCCTAGTCTCCTATAGGGACTCGAAGCCATTCTAAAGCAGGTTTGGGACCTCTCCTCTGTTAGATATATTTGAACTTCACCCCATCAGTCATTCCTAAGCTATCTAATTCAGCTGAGTCAAGGGAGAAAAGATGTAATGTTCAGCTTCTTTTGGAGCTAAGGAGATTTCTCAAGACAAAAAATTTCCTGCTCCCTCTAGTCATGCACATAGAAGACACAGGTCAGTGATGAATGGATAGAAGCATGTCTGTCTGTCTTACCAGTGTAACAGCACAGCGATGTTGAATCTACAGGGTTCTGAGATAGGGAATTCAACACAGTGCTTCAAAACCAGTGACATTAAGACACTACCTTAACTTCAACTTTTTAGGTACTTTAATTTCCTTGCATTGTAAAAGCCATAACAGCAACAGAACTTTGATGCTTTGCAGACATCAGGGATGAGGATTGGCTTGCAGCATACTTTCTGTGCAAGATAAACTCCCTACCATCATCCTCATACACAGACCAGGTTCGTTTCTGGGAAGGACACGTATGCAGAACTGCCTGCAGTATTTCACTGTCCTCAAAAGGGAGGCTGCTAAATGAGTGCTTTGCAGAAGCAGGTAATGGATGCAGTGATTTAAGCAGTTTACCAAATCACTAGATGGGATTCAGCCAAGCATTTTGGCTCCAACCATAATGCAGAATAGCCAAAGATATTCTCAGAGGCAGACCTTGGAAGGTAACAAGGGTTGCAAACTGCATATGGCATATTTGGTGACGAGATTGTCTTCTGCTCCGGTACAGCAACCATGCCATCCCATAATGACCCAGTCTGAACTGTACTGATGTGTGCTAACCAGCTGGAATGAAAATCCAGAAACATCCTTGCTTAGATCAGTCTTTCTAGCTCAGTATTTTCTCACCAAGAGTGTTCACAAACAGATGCTAATGGACAAATAAAAAGGAAAATACATTGACATTTCCCCTGCACACACTCCTAATTTCCCAGCTTCTTTTCAGATCTGAATGTGTCCTGAACTTGTTGAGGTTTCTTTAATTTTCAAAGGCCTTCTCTTTCAAATACTTGTCTATGAACTTGTAGCATCATAAATGTTACTTGTTAAGGAGTTCACAGGTCCACTATCAGGGTGAAAAACCCTGGCTTATTTTGACACTGGCTCTGAACAGCTTCATTTGTTGGGACATCATTCTCATGTTGGAATAACTGACGAACAACTGAGCTACCTCTCCATGAGAGCTTTCCCTCATAGTTATGGTTTTGTAGATCTTCCAGCTTTGTTTCTTTTCAAGTCAGTGAGTCCTAAACCATCTCATACTGTCTCTCAAACAGAGCCTTTTCACATAATTATCCTTGTTACCTTTCTCTGAACATTTTCCAGTTCTGTTTTGGTGTGGGTTGTGCTTTGGTTTGGTTTGGTTTGGTTTGGTTTGTGAGGGGATTTGGGGAGGGCAGGGTTTTGTGGTTTGGTGGTTTTTTTCTTTTTTTTTTTTTTTGTAATGACAACGTCGGAGTACACTTAGTATTGAGATGTGGGCAAATCATAGATTTATACAGTAGCATAATTCACAGCAACGTCTGGCATTAAACTAACTTCTTGACTCATTCTGAGGACTGAGCTATGGTTTTTCACAGAGCAGGCTATCATAGCCTGAGGTTTTCCTCCTGAGTGGTTGCAGTCACCTCAGACCTGATGGTTTGCATTGAGTAGATGGCACTGTGGTCATAACCACAGGCGAGGCCTGCACCAGCTGCCTGGTGCTGCGGGCTGCCTTTTCCCTTGGGCAGGGGAGGTGAGGAGCAAACTGGCTGTGCGGGGAATGTGTACACAGTTAACTACACATATTCACTCAGCTTTTCTCTCTGAGTACCTAGGAGTTTCTGACTTGTTGCCTGTTCAGATGTAGGCTGCTGCTCTGACAGGTCTTGGCCAGGAAGTGAGGGAACGTGAGAAGCCACAACGTCGACCCAGATACCGGCATTGCAAAATGTCCGCCAACGCCGCCACCGGCAAGCTCCCTCGAAGCCGCTGTGATTGGCTGTTCTCCGCGCAGGCTCTGCTGCTACTGGTTGCTAGGCAAGCTGGATTATCCTAGCAACCTCTGCGTGGGCACTGTGAGTCCAGGGAAGGCACGAGGCTGGTGCTGGCACCCTCTCTTGGTTGCCGGCCGTGTTTCAGTCAGGGAGCATCGCCTCAGGGGGCGGTGGGGTGCTGCGGCCGCCCCGTGGGACGTGTGCCGGAGGCTTTGGCCGTGGCTGGAGGCGAGAGGCTCGAGGCTGTTGGGCAAGTGTCACCCCTGGGGTCGGTCCCAGAGCTGGCTGACCCCGGGGTTGTCCCCGCTGCACCTGGCGTAGTCCCCACCTTCCCCTTCCCCGACTGCTGTGTCGGGGTGTTCTGAACGGCCTGGCGTGCACAGAGCTGCATCCCCACAGTATAGGCAGTAAACGGAGCATGGGGGGACGGCCAGACGTGGAGAAAACGTCCAGGCAGTTCTTGGGATGCAGGGAAAGGAGAGCCAGCGAAAGGAATAAAATCCGAAGGTTGCGGTGCCTCGGCGGTCCTGCCTCATGTGTGCCCGCCCAGAACAGTGTGTGCTCCTGGGCGGAGGGGCTGTGGTCGTCCCTGGGTGGAAAAGAACTGGGTGAGGTCACGCAGGAGGGAATACGAACTAAGGAGGATCTTGTGTTGGGGCAAATGGGGTGCCCCGGTGCTGAGGGTAGAGCTCCGAACTGCTACTGTGGGATTGCGGACCTGTAGCTTCTGAAACGAAGACTGTGAGCAAGATGCAAAGAGGCAGTGCCTCAGCTGCTGCTGTGAAATGTAAGCTGCACTTGCAATGAGTTTTACTTGTTTTTATCAGCTAAAACATGGCCTGGTATATACACATAAGAAATGGGTGAAGAACTGATGAATATCTAAGGCCCTGAATCCTTCTGTGCTTTTAAAGGCACGGCCAGCTGCATTTTCTCTTTTTTTCTACAGCAGATTTATTGCTGTTCTTTTGTAGTGAGAAATGAGGCAAGGCTCTGTCCACAGAAGGTAGCATTGCAATTGCAGTAGTGCTGGAGAAATGAAGGCCAATACATTTCAAACATACCTTGTGTGCTTTCTAATCAGAAAGGGCTTCTGTGCGGTAAAATGATGCCATGATTTCTTATCTGACTGTCCCTGGAATCATTGGTATAAATAAAACCAATTCACTGTAGTAAAACCATGGCAGCATGGGTGTTGCCCCTTGAAGCATGAGCCCTTCCCATATGCCAGAAGAAAACTCATAATTCAGCCGCAGAGTGTTTCAGCTGAGCTGGTCAGCTCATGCTCAGCACTTTGCTAGCATAGCTCCATTGCTGCTTGCCAGCATGAAGCACAGGCAGGGAACATTCACTTCCATATGGAATATCCCGTTTAAACAAGTATTATACCAGTGTCTCACTTAATTTTTATGCCAGTCTTAATTTATAATACCTTAAATCTGTATCATCTGGACTGCTGATTATACATGCTCATGTTGGATTGGATAATTCTGTATGAGCACTATCTTGTTGATTCATTGTATTATTATGCTCTTTATCTAGAAGTGCAGCCTTTAATAACTGCAGACTTTCATCAGTTTGAAGTAGGTTTAGATTTCCTGCTTTTTTCAGAACAAGTTTTTTTTTTATTTTTATAGCTTTTTTATTGTTTGGGTTTGTGTGGGTTTTTTTTTCCTAAAGGTTATTATTGGTATATTATGTTGGTGCAGGAAGGCAGACTTCTCCTTCAACATATATAGCATCCAGATGGTGAAAGTGATGGACCAGACTAGAGGTCCTTCATCTTGGTGTTTCAGCTGTGCAGTCAACTTACCTGCGTGCCTGTATGATACAGGCTTGGTGTAAAGGGCTGTTAAAAACTCCAACTATGCTGCACAGCTCCTTCATCCTTGCAAGTATTGTGTTATTTCATAAGGTGGTATCTTCAAATAAGAAATAGCATTAATACTCAGCAAGATGAAGGGGATTTGGGAGACTGGCAGAATTACAAGAAATATAGACTCACCCAGAAGAATCCAAGAGATCTTGGCAGCATCTTCATCTAGGTTAGAAATGGAGCCTGCACTACCATACTGGGTTCTCTATTACATTTATTTATATAAAACCTTCATGAATATTTTGTTGTCAGAAATAAACAACTTTCCAGAAGCAGACTGGTAGAAACAGTTGGTAGAACACTATATTCTGAAATTGAGATAAGAGATGTCTGAGCACAGAAAAAGGAGACAATAAACTTCAATTTTGCTTTGCAAATATCAGTTGTAGAAGAATATAACTGATTCTTTCCAGCTCTCTGATGTTGAAGAAGACCAGGAAAGCAAAAATGGATTTTTACTTTACTTGACACAGCCTCGCAACTAGTTTGCCTTCAATATTCTAGAAAGCAACCTGAAGACTTCTAAATTGGATCTTACTTTCTCTTAAAGACATAGAGCTACAGATTTTTAAGAATTATGGCAGCATGGCTCTTTTTTCCTCCCAGCTCTCCATTCTAAAAGGAATACAATATAGACCCAAAGGCTTTACATTTGCTAGTATCCCCTGATGCTGGAGAAATAGCTGGGTAGCTTGGAGAAGTTACTGCCTTTTTTTTTTGATCACAGGAAAACCTCGGCATTTAGTGGAATAGTTTTTGAGGTAGATAAATAACAATAGTTAATATGATATACACACCTACTTTGAATTTTTTTCTTATGGCATTCAGCTCTTTAACAGTTTCTTCTGTGCGTATAGTAGGCTGAGGAAAATAAGAGGTAGCTAGAGATTAAAACTTTGAACTCAAATTTTTAACTCTCCTCCTTCAGAAAACCTTTTAGATCTTTTGTTGTTGGTTTTGCTTTCTTTTTCCTTTGATGTTATTGCAGAAATTATGTATACAAATGTTTTTGGAATGTATGAGTTTTATATTGCTCTGGCAATTAGGCCATATTGCAGAGTAGTTATGCTAATGCTGTATTACTTTTGCATGCAAATAGTTGAAATGAGAGCACTGAAATGCAAATACTTATAACATAGATCTCCACTATTAGTTTTCCACTATACAATGGTTCTGCATCTTTCAATGTAAATGATTCTGCTTCTCTTGCATTTGTCTACCTCTGTTTCACTTGTCTGTGTGCCTGGAATGATGATGTGAGTGCGTACATGTCTGTGTTTGTAGGCTTCTAAGTATGGGGGGTTTTTTACGAGATTTACAGAGACAGAAGCAAGCAATACATTCTATCAAGGTAGTTTCTTTGGGTTTTTTTGGTTTTTTGCAAATTCCACACACTATCTAAAAAATCCAGCATTTATGTAAAATGTATAAAGCAAAGGGAATCACCTAATACATGCTTGATACAAAACAGTAACCAAATGTGCAGTACCTTGAAGGAAGATTTTGGCTATAGTAAAAAAAAAAAAAAGCAAAAGAACTACTTCCAAAAATAATTATTCTTAGCCTCTACATTACTCTACATTAATCTTAGCCTCTACAAAGTCCTAGTATGCAAAACATTTGATGTGAATATTCTGTTGTATAAAGTTATATAATACAATGTTATTACCTTATCACAATACTGTGCACTATATTAGCAACTGTAATACTATTATATACATTATATAATTATGTAATGTTATATGCATGACACTGGTGCTACAATAACAAAAGCTGCTTTCAGAGGCCCCATACTTCCTTTGGATTTCAGGCATTTACCAGTACTTTCTTTGATTCATTACCTCTAGAGGAGTAAAAGCACTCCAGTTTTTACTTATAACACTAGACAAGGTTAAAAACAGGCTTGGAGACAAAAATATAACATTAAAAAATACAGAATGGGCAAATATTTAGTGTCACTCTCTTTAGTTATCAGTTAGGCTTTACAAAAGGTAATCCTTAGCTGTGAGAGCCAAACAAGTGCCTTAACGTTGTTCTACTGTTATAATCGCTTTTCACAGCAGTGGCTGTGACTGGGTGCAGAGGAATCTAGTTTAGGGAAGTGCACTGTATTTTGACTTTGATTAGTTCAGAATGTTTTGGGATAAGGAAATTAATCATCATCTAAGTTTGTCTAAGACTTCAGTTTTTGTTTGGAGTTTTTTCAGTTCCAGGTAGTGGGCTTGCAAAACTGTGGAATGAAGGAAAAAAAAAAAAAAGATAAAAAAGAGGCTATATTAACCTATAAAACTTGAATAGTCTCACATATACTAATATTGAACACCTAATAATCCATAACATGTTAATAAGAGGCAAAAAATTCAGGATTAGAGGGGCTGTTCTTCGTCAGATTTTCTGGTATCCTTTGCAATACCTTCTCTTATTAATCAAACATAGTTATCTAATACTATGTACAAATATGTACCTGCACTGGAATAGTCCTTGATTTAAGCAAATTAGATTTGAGAAGAGGCTGGTAGTGTCCGACCATCCCATCTGTACCCTGGTCTGGTTGCAGCACTTAACAAGATGAACATGTGGGTTACAGAGTGATCTATTATTTAAATAACCAATATTTTGCAATTTTTTATTAAGAACTTGTCATATCATAGTCCAAAATGTAGGAGTCCCCATCCCAGGCAAGTTATCTAGCCACCAAAAGCCATCGTCACCATTCTTTTGTGTGGCCCAAATGATACTTAGCTTTAAAAATAAACCAGCAGCAACAAGGTCATATGCCATCTCGTGTAGCAGGTGTTAGGCTGGTGGCTAAGGCTTTACTGTAGGGCAGGTAAAACAGTGTTTCAGGTCTTCTCTGGCAAAGGAGAGACATGAATTGCATTCAGGATGACTACGCATGTACTGTTAGATGAAACTGTGCCAGCATCACCTCCTCCTTTGGCTGTCCTTTGATAGGGAAGACTAATCCTTTTATGTTTTTTAACAGGTGCTGAACTCTAGGTGATTATTCAGAGCTGTTACTCCCAAGTGAAGGGCAACCAGCATAAAGTATTTAATTGTTCCTGAAAGGCAGAAGGCTTAAAATCCCTGTCATGGATACATTGTGTTCCTTTGGATAGTTTTCTCTCTCTACGCATCAGCTTTAGAAGATTGCATTCCTGTTTCTCTACATTTTGTATAAGGAGCTAAGGAGGAAGCTGTTACTTATATTGTATCTGAAATCATATAAATTGGGGGGGTATAAGCTGAGATTACTTGTGAAATTAACTTATTCATACAAATTTTGTGATCTATAGATGTGGGTAATTCCAATACTGTTAGCAAGAATACATTAAAACCCATAGCTTGCCTTCACTTTGAAGTCTCAAATGTATCATGGATTGAATTGATGGGAAGTACATTTGTAAATTTTGATGTTTACTTTTTCCTCTGGCTATGGTTGTCCTTTCTGCACAAGCAGTGGAACCAGGGACGTGTATCCTGGGAGGAATATAGGGACAGTGCCTGGATGTGTAGGGATGGGATTAGGAAAGCTAAGGCACAGTGGGAGTTGAATTTGGTAAGGGATGCAAAGAATAATAAGGGCTTTTACAGGCACACAGTCCAAGAAAGACATGGATGTGTTAGAGTGGGTCCAGAGGAGGGCCACAAAAGCGGTCAGACGGCTGGAACCCTTCTCCTATGAGGACAGGCTGAGAGAGTTGGGGCTGTTCAACCTGAAGCAGAGAAGGCTTTGGGGACACCTTTCAATACTTAAAGCGGGCATATAGGAAAGACAGAGAGAGACTTTTTACCAACACCTGTAGTGACAGGAGAAGGGGCAAAGTTTTTTAACTGGAAAAGGGTAGATATAGATTTGACATACGGAAGACATTTTTTATAGTGAGCCTGGTGAAACACTGGGACAGGTTGCCCAGAGAAACTGTGGATGTCCCATCGCTGGAAGTATTCAAAGTCAGGCTGGACGGGGCTTTGAGCAATCTGATCTAGTGAATTATGTCCCTGCCCGTGGCAGGGGGTTTGGAGTAGATGATCTTTAAAAGTCCTTTCCAGCCCAAACCAACCTATAATTCTATGATTCTAAACCACAGTCAGCAGAAGTTTTCTACAATAATATAATTCCTACAAATATCTGAAAGATGACTATACTCTCATTTATATTCAAACTTATTCTCAGCAGCAACTACTGATCATGCATTTCCACTGCATTTCTGAAGTTCTATGTGGTACTATTTTGTTGATAACTATAGAGTCATACAGGCATAAAAGGGAGGAAAATAATGGTGAGAAATCTCTATTCCTACAGGCCAGGCAGAGGATTAGTCTTATGCTTTCCCAGTTACAGGTCATCTTTATGATAATTTGATATTTGGTTTGTAGGCTGTCATACAGCAGTCTGTTCTGTCCCATGCTGATGTGGGTGTGCTTATGGTCAGTTACAGAAACATCACTTGAAGAAGACAGAAAACACAGTTCCTTCCCTGGCCTTGGTCCTCAAATGCAGAGGGAAAAAAAAAAAAAGGCTGCTGCTGTTTAATACCTAAAATAAGTTCCTACCACAGAAGATTCCCAACTGTTTGCCTGCAAGAGTAGCAATTGAGCTACGCATGCCACCTCTATGTCATTCAGGGACTAAACCAATGCAAAAAGGATTTTCAGGTGCTTTCCCCATGCCTTTTGTGCTGTTGGATTTTGAAAAGATGACTCTCTTAGGAAACAAAATGGCAGATTTACACAATAGGGAAATGATAGCAGTGTTTCAAAGTGCCTATAAAAGAAATGGAAATTGTAATAATTTTTGATACATTAAAATTTGACTAGTTCACAGTGATCTTGGGTCTCTTGGTCTTGTTTGTATTTATATGTGTGTGCCATAAGTAATGAAAACACATTTCAAAGTATATCCACAGTACTAAGATGAGGTTCTATATTATATTCAGCATGTGAATCTTCTTTTGTTTCTTTTACCTGTCATGATTTAAGACTAAAATACATTATAATGGGGCAATAGCAGCAATAAATACTGTTCAAAATGCTGTCTATAGATGTGATCAAAGCACAGAACAAGGAATTGGAAACTCTCAAACTTTATTCCTCACCTCTCTTTTTAGGTAAGCAACTTCTCACTGTTTCTCCCATGTTATCACCTGGGGAGGATGACTCTTACAAGCCTCACCAGGTTGTTGTCAGGATTAATTATAATGTTTGCAAAGTGCTCTGAAGGTAAAAACTGCTAGATAAGTGCTAAGTAGTATTTTTATTCCACTGGAGTCAGAGTAATGTCAAAGATGATGTCAGCTTCAAAGACTTTGCTGTCAGATCTAGAGTGCTCAGAGTACGGATGAAGGTTATTTAATTTTATCTGCACATACTGAAATTCTAATGGTCAATATAATCCTTTCTTTAATCTGAGTAGTACTGAGATGCTTGTATGTTATATAGCTATTTAATATAATAATTAATTTTTGGTTGTATGATTATTACAAAATGGATGGATTTCCAAAATCTTCTAATTAGAGCCAGTATTAAATAGTACCCAAGACACATGCTGGAGGGAAAGCAACTGCTGCATAAGTGTTAACGAAATCTACTGGTTTTGGTGGGGGGAGAATCTCAAAGGAGAAGCTGTTGTAACTATGTTTTGAGCAAATGTTAAGAACAGGTGAAGAAAGAAGTGAAAAGCAGCAGAGCAAATTTGAAATGGAGCTTAAACTAGGTCAAGATCCATGCTTTGTACAACCCCTTAACCAAGAAGACAGAGACTATTAGTGTTTATGCTTTATATTAAAACCACTGTAGTAGTATGATCTAATGAGGGATCTAATATGGTCCCCTTAGAAATTTTAAAAATACATCTTTCAATTTCACTTGATTCAGTTGTGGCTTTCATTTTACTTTCATTAGAGGTTTTTGTTTTAGTTTTATTTGTTTTAAAATTCATACGAGTTTGTTAAAAGTAAACCTTCTCTTTATCACCTTGAAACTTACTCAGAACTGAGAAGAGTTGGTTAAGGTTCATGGACTTTATATGTTTGGACATTTCTACAAGCTTGAGCTTTCACATCTTGCTTCATGATCACTGGCAGGTTGAGAAGCAATTCTGAAACCTTGGCCCCCAAAATAATGACTCCTCAAATTTTAAAAGCACCTCAACCTTTAAGGGCTCTTGAGTTTGGATTTGACACAATTAATTATGTATTTTAAGAACTGAAAAGGCACTTAGTTCTTCAAATAAATTACTTCAGAAATGCAGCTTCACTACTAGTATATAGCCCCATTCTGTATCTTTCTTTTTTTTTTCTCATATAGTTCTTTTTCAGACAATAAAGCAGTAAAAATATTTGATCTAGTATTTAAGCCTGCGTTGTACAGGACCCTTATTTTCTTCACTGACTTGACCTGGGGATGGGAGGTCTCATCATTTCATGGGGTTCAAGTATAAACATAAGAGGAAACTGTAATTAGTAATTGGAGCAATGCATGGTTCATGAATAAAAACATCCTAGGGAACACATGCCAGCTATTGCTGGAGCAAGATCACTGATATAGCTGTATTTTTACTGCCAGATTCAGGTACATGAGCTGTCTTTAAGATCTGTTTTGGAGACTGAATATTTACAAGTAGAGAGTCTCATAGTACAGTGTAAAAGATAAAAAAAAAAAAAGAAAAAAAGAAGTATTGTCATAAGTAGTGGTCGGAGGTCATAAAAAGAAATCCTCGGCTTTGGGAGAAACCTGAATTCAGAAGCACGGATGTAAGTGAATGATCCAGTCCATTGGCTGCTGACAACTTGCAAGCAGTTCAAGTCCAGTCCCAATGCCACAGGTACTCATTTGATCCATGGAGTGGCTGTGCATCCACAAAGGCTCGTGAATACTCTTAGCCCATGGTTATAGGAGGAAGTAAGACCGCAGGTGCTGCTCAGGCTGACCTTGCTTGGAGATCCAGGTGCACAACCAACCTCAGCCTCTAGTGGAGAGCTGAGACCTGTTGTTCACAGGGAGAAGATCCTCAGTTTCACAGTTCTACTTATACCTGGCATTCAGTGCTGGGTGGTAGGAATAGAAGATTTTGTGAGTTCTCCAGTATGAAGATCTTGCTGCAGGGCTGTTAAGGGCTGGGAATGGCTGGCTGTAGGTAGCTTTGTATTCAACAATGGATTTAACTGTCCACATTCCTGATTGTACTTTGAAATACGCTGAAAAGTATTTGCTTTCAACACATAGAAATTCTTCCTAAGAACTCCTCAGGATGTAAACATTGTCTTAAATTTCAAGACAGCAGAAAGGCAGTATATTGAGTAGGAATAGGTACGTCGATCATAAAACACCTTTGATCAATAGTTCTCTGAAACAGTTTGATGGACTGTTAGTGGAGAATTGGCAAGAAAATGCCTAGTGTTACAATTAAATCTTGCTACTTTGCACATGGAATGAAGTGCATTTAGGACAGTGGTGTGAAAGTGGTATCAAAGAAACCCTCAGTATAATCCTTAGTTTTAGTAATCTAAGTTTTGCACAAAACCCAAAAAGACTGTAAGTTTAGTATCAGATACTGTAAGTTTAATATCAGATACTCAGCAGAGTTCTGTCTTGTGAAAACTACAACCTTCTATATAGTGAATCTAAATTACTAAGTGGTTCTTTGGTGTAGTTTGTATCTAGCTAATTTTTTTCCAGTAAGGAGTTCCTGGGCTTAGCTTCCCTCATCTCACATTTGTAACCTTCATTTTCCCGGTTGGGAAAGAATTCTCAAGGGTTATCTTTTAGAAGTCAGGTTCCAAGTAGTACCAGCTCCTCCCTCAGTCTATTTTCATCCTGTGAGGAAGAAACTCTTTCTCTACCTTATGCCAGCAGCAACTAGTTCAGAGGCTGATCTGTTCTACACCTTCCCACATATGCTCTTGCCTTCCTCTTTATTGCACACTCTCTCCTTTGGTCAGAACTGGTCTTAAACCGCAGCAGTTCAGCTTTGAGGATTACAAGCTGCTTGCGTTCGGTAAATAGATGTATCCCCTGGACAAGTACTTGTCTTTTCTATACTTTGCCTTAAGCACGCTGCAGTTAGAGTAATTTGCTGTTGATACTTGATCTACATAAAAAGCTGATGTTTTTACACTTTGAATCCTTATATGTAATAACTTTTTTTTTTAAAAAAAGAAGCTGTTTTGAAAAATTGTTTTCACCTCCCCTCTTAATAACTTTATTTTACATTTAATTCATAACTTCTTTATCAGATTTCTTTTCTTCATTGCTACTCTATATACTGTTTACTAGTTCGTTTTTCTTCCCACTCCCCCCAAGTTTAAGAGTGACTGATTTTGGATCCTACTATACACTCTTAACTCAGAATACAGTTAGTTGTGTAGAGGATTGTCATATCTGAAAAACACATTCACTCTAGTTCACCAAAGCTTGTTTTAACAGTGTCTATTGAATCATAGAATCACAGAATCTCCTGAGTTGGAAGGGGCCTATGAGGACCATCCAGTCCATCTCCTGATTCCACACAGGACAACCTAAAAGTTAAACCAGGTATCTAAGAGTGTTGTTCAAATGCTTCTTGAACACCGACAGGCTTGGGGCCATGACTGCTTCCCTGGGGAGCTTGTTTCCAGTGTTTGAGCATCCTCTCAGTGACGAACTTTTTCCTAATTGACTCCTAACCTGTTGGAGTAAGAGGAATTACATACTGTTTCTGAGTTAACCTTCTGATATGTATACTGTTAGGGTTACAAACTGAGCCTTGCATTAGCCTTTCTTTCATCTGTCTATCAAATGGAGTCCCTAAGTCGGAAGCCTGGGTTCATGCACTTCACTGTTTGAATTTTCATGCTTCCTGAAGTCCATATACTGGGCTTTGAGTTATAATCCAAATGTTTTGTGAACTCAGAACCTAATGGTGCAAGCAGATTTGGGGATTTTTGGTTATGTCTGAATGTTGTTGCAGGCAGATGTGACCTTGTTTCTGTGCACCGCATCTGTCAGACGCAAGAATACTTGTGCTGTTTTCTTCTATGAACATGGCGCAGCTATGTTTGCAGTGTCACAGAAGGACAGCATAATTAATTTAGTCATCGAAGACTGACAGAAGAAATGCATTTAGAAATTGTGTCTTGGATAAAAATCTCCCCTTGCTTCTACCTTCGACTTGCCTTGCAAGTACATTCAGCATCTCTCCTGGATTTCCAGCTAACAGAAGCAGAAGGTCCTGCTCACAGCACAGTCTCTGCTGTGTGCGTTTTGCGCAGGCAGTGGCAGTCACTAGTAAATCTTGTCTACGCTCAGAGCAAATACCAGCTGTCCTTGCTTGCTCTCTGAACCAGCTGGATGCAAGCCAGCTCTAAACTGGAAGCCATGTAGCTGTGTTAGCACGGCGCTGAGCCTGAGTGCCACACGAGCCTGAAAGCCCTGTCTCCCAGCAAGGCTTATTAGCTCAAACTCAGTGCCACGTTAATTGTACCTCAGCATCTTCTGGTCTGCTGCTGGCTTACATCCAGCCAGCCTGGAGAGCAGACAAAGGCAGTTGCAACTGCCTGTAAAATACCATGTAGTTGCAACCCATGTTTTTTTCCACAGCAGTCAGCCTTCCTTTGCCTGAACCCTCTTTAAAATTGGGCTGCAAACATGCACTAGAAGCTTTGTGCTTAGAGGCTTATCCCTCTAAGGAAGAGGCTCTTAAAACGTCTGGAGCCAAGTAGGTAGTATTCTTTGATAAATACAATGTTGATAAATAACCCCAGCTGTTTCTTCAAGAATTCTTATCTGTCATTGCCTTTCCTGTTTGATGCTGTAACTATTTTTGTCTAGTCATTTGGATTCAGGTGAAAAAAATGTATCCTTAGTATATATAACTTGAAAAATTAATATTAAAAGTCAAACAAACTCCAAACTATATTTAAGCTTCAGTACATTCCAGAGATATATTTTAAGTAGACTTTTTAAGTGGAACATACTATGTCATACTACATTTTACTGGTATAACATTTCTTAATTAACTTCTGAGTTGCAGTTGATCTCATAACAGCAAATTTCAGGTATTGTGTAGTTTATTGTAGCTATAATATTTATTATAGGTATATTAAAAGAAGGCAGGAACCCTAACTAATAGCTGCTTTAAGGGGATCTTTTAACTGCGATATTACAAAGATTGTTCAAGTAAAAAGTCTGTTCAGAACTTGAACTGTAATTTGCTTTGAAAAGTCTGCATGCTGAGTGAGCTCATAATTCTAAATGTTTGTTTCTGTATTTCAAACAGCATATCTTACTATACTGATGAAGTAGCCACAAGGTAATTTTTACATTTCAGCACTGGAGATCTTGTCATAATATCCAAAAGGCACATACTGTGCTGCCATCTGCTTATTTTTTTCTTATTAAACTGAATGAGAGACCAAACTTTTTAAAAAATATTTCAAAATATTTATCAACACTGAGGATCTATTCATAGTAAATATGGTTTTATTTTTAGCTTACAAATATGTTTTTCACAAAAAATGCTTTTAATAATTATTTTTGTACCCATGTTCTTAACCCTTAAACACAATGTGCTTTGCTCTTTCTGTTTTACAACATTGCTTTTGTTTTTAAATTGGGTTATTTGCCAGAAACAAAAACATATTAAAAACTGGGGGAAAAAAAAAACACTGAAAAACCTCACCAAATGTCAAGGAGAGAATAAATGAAGTTTCATGAAAGAGGGTGAGAAAAACTTGTACAACCTAGGGTAGAGTACATACTCATCAGGAGCTTTCTGCTAGTAGAAAAGGAAGGGTTAAATATTTATAAATGTGTTGACAGACAAAAAGACCAACAAACCTGACTGGTTTCAAATCATGTCTGTGGAAATCAGTCCATCAGAACTTCTCCAATGAACTGGCATTTTACTTCCCAAATCTTCCAGCAACATCTGAGTATTTTCTTGAGGACATGCTATTTTTATTTGGTGTTTAATGAATACCTCAAATAATACGTCTTCTCCTTCATGATCCAAATGGATAGTTTCTGCTTCACCTCCTTTTCTCTTACTACACAAAGTTATTTTAATCCTTACGAAAAGACAAACATGATTTACTGTCTTGTCAACTCCTTGAACAAAAAAATAGCTTTCTTTCATTGGATAGCTAGTGACTCAGTGTAAGGTACAGAAAAGTATCTGTTCCCGAGAGTTGACTTTCTGATTTACTACTGGAA
This sequence comes from Cariama cristata, assembly GCF_000690535.1. Classification (NCBI taxonomy): domain Eukaryota; kingdom Metazoa; phylum Chordata; class Aves; order Cariamiformes; family Cariamidae; genus Cariama; species Cariama cristata. The sequence goes on from NW_009612334.1 coordinate 25,615, forward strand.
AATACACTTTGGATTCATTACACAGCTTTGTGGTTTGTTCTGCCTTTTGTATAGATGTCCCACAGTAAAAAGAAAAATAACCCCAACATTGATACCCTAGGCATCTGGCTGCAGTTCAAAGTGAGACCAGGACTATCCATTTCTGAAAAAGGTTTGGCTTTGGTGTGCATCCAAAAAAAAAAAGAAAAGTCGTAGCAGCATGGTGCAGTATGAACATTTCATTGATAAGACACATGCAGCATTCATAGGTTTACTTCAGATTGCCTGTTGTGTTTGTGTAAGTCAATAGAATACTATTCCTCACCCTTTACTGTAGAGTCATAGAGAATTATGTTAATAACCTCAAATTACTTCCAGAATGATAGCAGGTTCTTCTTATAGATAGCATGTTGTTTCAGATTCAGGTGCAGCCCAAATATTTTCCCACATTCTGCTATTTTTGGTTGACAGCCGGCTGAACATGAGCCGGCAGTGTGTCCAGGTGGCCAAGAAGGCCAACAGCATCCTGGCCTGTATCAGAAACAGTGTGGCCAGCAGGACTAGGGAAGTGATCATCCCTTTGTACTCTGTGCTGGTGAGGCTGCACCTTGAATACTGTGTTCAGTTTTGGGTCCCTCACTACAAGAAGGACATTGAGGTGCTGGACCATGTCCAGGGAAGAGCAACAAAGCTGGTAAAGGGTCTGGAGCACAAATCTTATGAGGAGCGGCTGAGGGAACCGGGGCTGTTTAGTCTGGAGAGAAGGAGGCTGAGGGGAGACCTTATCGCCCTCTACAACTACCTGAAAGGACGCTGTAGCCAGGTGGGGGTTGGTCTCTTCTCCCCAGCAACTAGTGACAGGACAAGAGGAAATGGTGTCAAGTTGTGCCAGCGTAGGTTCAGGCTGGATATTAGGAAGAATTTCTTCACTGTAAGAGTCGTTAAGGATTGGAACAGGCTCCCCAGGGAGGTGGTGGACTCACCATCCCTGGAGGTGTTCAAAAAATGTTTAGATGTGGTTCTTCAAGACATGGTTTAGTGGGCATGGTGGCATCAGGTATACGGTTGGACTTGATGATCTTTGAGGTCTCTTCCAACCATAATGATTCTATTTGCATCTACTGCTGGATAGGATATCCTAGAACTTCTGCTTAAGTCAAACAGGTGAGACTTAGGACTTACAGGAGACGGTATGGAAGAGCAGGTGAAGACAGGAGCCATACTCTGGAGTTTCTTAAATGGCACTAAGTGCCAATGTGTAGGCACCTGAATTGCATCCTTGATGACCAAATGCATGATAAATTCTTAGCTGCTAATACGAATGGTCAAAGGTAATTGTGAACATTGATTTTTAGGAATTAACGAAACAACCCTTCCCACTTCCTCTGCCCTTTTGATCTCTGTTTAAAAAAAAAAAAAAAAAAAAAAACAAAACAAACACTTACGGGTTTTTGAAAGCATCTGATTCTGGCCAAATTCTGCCTTGAATTTTCCAAAAAGTTTAAAAGGTTGCAGGGTAACTATCTCTTTTTCTTTCTCATGTCAAAGCTGTAGTGAAATTTTCCTGTAGTTTTAGCTCTGATTATGTGCATCTTTCAGCTAAAAAGGTCTGTACAAGGAAACAAGTTTACATTGAGGCCTTGAAAGCTCACTTTCTTGTTAAGTACCAGCAAACAGGGTAGTCTACTTTTGCATAGTGGAAACCAGGAGTGTAGTAAATGCGTGCTTCTCTGTTCCACCAATGGTGGCTATTCAGACAGCTAAAACTGTCTCATTTCTGCTCTGTCCAAGTCTGAGCTTGGAATCACAAGCTGTCATTACAAATTACTATCACTCAAATGGATACTTAGATTAAAATCATGCACCTGCTTACAAATTACTCTCCAGTGATTTACAATGCTGAAAAACTGATGTGATGTCCTTCATCACTCACATGATAAAGCAATTGGATTTTCTGTGTGGAAATATTTGTGTTTTCCTAGTGCACAAAAAGCAGAAATTGGTCTACAACTACTGATTTTAGTGGAGATCAGACATTTTAAAAGCCAGGAATAGAGACCATTCCTCTCTGTTTTTTCCCTCACTCAATTAAGCAGCTCTACCTCATCTTTCTTTCTTTCTTCAGTTAATCAGCTTTACTACTTCTACTCTTAACCAGTCAGGGCTTTCTTACATAAATCTTGTCAAACTACAAGGGAGTAATTTGGCTCCAATTAACAGTGACTATGATACTTGTTTTGCACCTTTCACTTTCAAAAATTTCAGTATTACTTTCCTCATTTCATTTGTTCATTTTTAAGTAATAAGCAATTACAGCAGACACTCGGAAGAATTAGTAAGGTTCTTGACTCATTATGGTCTCCCATCATGGAGCTGGATGATTTCTTGGCTGTGTGCAAGGTCTTGGATAGTCTGCTCTAAAGATCTTCAGTCATAGAGGTTTCATGACTTTTCCAAACCCCTGTGCATTACCTTAGATACTATTTTTCAGAAGAAATAATATCCTGATTCTGTAGCAGATATACTGAGGGTCAAATCTTTTAGGGACCTAATACTTTCAAAACTATCTCAAAAGGCAGGAAATCTTGTTTCCTTAGGCAGCCTTGAAGGTGTCAACCTTAATACCTTATTCACCAGTTAACAGTCATTTCATCCTGATTGTTTCTAATCAGTTCTTCCTCTGAATTCACAAATTGATTCAACAGCTCTGTATCTACACCAGTAATGAAGCACTCAGGAAGTAATGAAGCACTCAGTAATGAAAGCTTACAAAACATTTAATTTGTTTAATTTTATTTTTTTTTTTTTAGTGAGATGGCAACTTATGGCAACAGAAACTACTCCTAAGGCTCTTTGCCTAGTATAATCTCCCATCTTGAGATTAGGTGTCTGAAACCATAAAACTACAAGGTATTGCTTGCATTCTTACCACAGAATCATAGAATAGTTTGGTTGGAAGGGACCTTAAAGGTCGTCCGGTTCCAACGCCCCTGCCATGGGCAGGGACACCTTCCACTAGACTATATGGTGCCGTAAGAGGAAGATATGAAATGTAGCATTAGAATGGGTGAGAGAAGAACTGGAATGCCACTGTGATGATCTTTTCCACATGATGACCACTGTTTTCACTAATTATCACCAGACAGCTGACACCTGTAGAGATTGCCTAGTCCAAGCCCTCCTGCTCCAAGCCTGAAGTTATCTGAGACTTCAAAATTAAAAATTTTCACCTCAAAAATCTGTATCATTTAGGACATGCAAACTTACTGTTAAGCATCTAAAGTCATTGTTAACTTGGTGTATGCTGCTTTTTTATCCTTTGAATCCTATGAATTTAATGTTGCCAGATATCTTGTGCCCTTCCAGATGATCAACTTCAGCAAAACAGAAGCCTCCGAAAACAAATGTAGAATTAAGGCAGAGGGCAATACAACCTGTAATCTGTCCCTTCCAGAGGCAGAAACTGGTCTCTGGAATTACCTGCATACAGTCTGCTAACATTCCTTATGTTAGACATATCTATATTGATTGCAGGGGGAATAGCCAGAAGAATTTAGCAGAGGGGAAACTGCAAATAGGTGATCCAGGCAGTTTGGCTGATCTTTTGTGACATGAAGAATTCTCTAATGGCCTTTTGCCCCTTTCAGGTTATCAAAGCATCCTCATTTTTCTTTTGACAAAAGGGAAGAAAAATATGTGTTGTTGAGCCATACCTCATTTCAGTTGCTGTGTACAGGAGGAAGGGAAAGGTGAAGTTCTTAGTGCAGAGGTGATGAAGTGGGATACTAGGTAAGTGAATGTACCATGCTTAACTGTTGCAGAAATAGGAGGGAATGAGTTTGGCCTTTGTTTAGCAGTTCTCTAGCCTCTCTGCCAACTTCCTACCTTATTTTATTTAGCCATTAATCCTTTAAAAGCCGGTAGCACATGAATAATCTCTCTGGAGCCTTAGGGTTTTGTGTTAAGTTGGTTTTCATTGGGGTTTGCTGTTCTGGCCTTGTTGGGTGGTTTGCTTTTTTCTTGGGGGGTGAGGGGGCGGAGCGGGCTGTATGCACATATATTAACTGGTTCTGTAATCGAAGCTGTGTATTTAAGTAGATGCACTAACTGATCTAACCAGCCTGGTCAAGCAATGTTATTGCTTGCCACTTCATCTCATCTTCAGCAACTTCCTTCCCTCACACCATATGCAGTAGAGTGATACATACATTAATACTTGTTTTTCCAGAGTTTTCAGGGTTTTTTTAATGGCCTTTCTTCAAACCCTGACTCAACTTATATTGGAATTCATATATCTGGAGAGTCAACCGTGTGGGGGAAAAGCAGTTCAAGTCTACTGTTATACACTCTCCAAGAAGACTAACGTTTTGCATCCCTCCACAGTCCATTAGTTTGGGTCAACAGTCTCACACACTCTCTTCTTCCTGCTACCACAATCTGTTCCTGTTTTCTTGCATAATCCTTCCACTCTTCTTGAAAGTTAGCCTTCACTATAAAACTATTTTTAAAACAGTCCACGTTTTCTGAGTCAAAGCATGATGATTCTTTTTTCCCTGTTATCCTAAAACAAAATAAAAGCAAACACCTCAGTCATTTGTGGTATTAGTAGTATGCCTATAGTTTATTCTTAGAATATTTGGAAAGATTTTTACTGAGAGGGCAAGTTGAATTACAAAGGCATATCCATGCAAGCAAGTGGGATCGTATGAGAAATGGACATTTTTAGGTAGCTTGCGTTTGCATTTTGGAAACTGATGAATGAAAGTTTTAGCACCAGTTAGTTTACCAAAACTAGTAATTCTGGAAAGTGTGACGAGACACAGAACTATATCCATATACGAGGCACGCATATTTAGATTTTATAATGTGATTTTAAGTAGAGGTTATATGATGGGAACCCCTTGTTCAAAAGGTTCATGTTTACATCTCCAGCCTACACAGGAAGTTTCTAACTACCTGAAGTTATCAGTGGAATCTAGATAATCAGAAGTTTGGCTTATGAGTGCTGGGTATCTGCTGTTTAGTTTTGTTTCATTAGAAGTGATTTATCCTGGTGAAAGGATAATCTGTGAAGGTATATAGAGTTCCAAAATTACCATCTATGATTCAGGAATTTCCTGAGTGAGATCTTTAGAACTGGGGAGGCTATCATTGGAAGGTATTGTTATATGATTACTTTTTTTTAATATACCTTTTTGTGGACGTTCACTTTTGTCTAGTCTTATAGATAGAACACTGGGCTAAATGGGCCTTTGTTCTGATCCAGTACAATAGATCTCACTAAGCATGTGGATTTTTAAGAATAGCTGATCTTTAAACAGTAAGGATTTCTCAACCTTAATTCTAGGAAAACAGGCATTTTGTCATAACATTGTTTGTATTCTGCTGAAATCCACAGGAAAGAAATTGCTTCACTTCTGTCCCCTACTTGGAATTCTAATAAATAAACGATCCATTTGGCAATGAGAGCTTTCTTAATCTCAGTGACTGGTGCTAAAATAAGAGGTGGCCTGCAATCAGGAAGATATTTTTAGTTAAAAGAACTGCCGCTTGAAGTGCGGTGTTCAGTGCTATAGTGTCAGAAGCAAATCCTTATTGATTCTGACTCTTCTACATTATACATCTGCTGATCAACTCTCTGATAGTGCTGCTCTGTCAGACACTGGAGCCTGGGATTCAGAGTAAATAGACCTGCCAGAACAGGTTTCCACTATGATTGGATCAAAGGCCTGGGAGTCATTCTGCAGTTTATTCACTGTAAAAGTCCTCTCAGTGTCTGTTGGGCTTTGCAAAAGGAAGTTAAACATATCCTGCTATGCAGCAATATTTCAATTTTACTTGTTGCTTAATATTTTCACTGATGCTTTCTTCATCATCTTCTGGACACAACCATTTTAGTCTTTTAAATCATCTGTTACATTAACATACTTTTGAAGAAAAACATGCTTTCCAAGCTCCTGTTCAGCTGCTTTTACAAAGTGCAGATTTGCAAGTTGTGTAGTATCTACGGTGGCTCCTCTGAAAGCCCCACCAATTAAGGTCTGTGAATATTGAACAGTTTGGTTGTTATGATTCTGTAGATATGAAATCAAGATTACATTCTTAAAACAGAGGTGGTGTCACTTTTTCTTTCAGCTACAGAGAGATTTGGTATTCAAGCTTCAGGACCATTTTGCATTTAAAAGACATGTATGTGGAGGTTATTCATAATGCCATCCCTCTCAAAAAACAGTCTGGATTAATTCATTTGGTCTCCAAGACAACAGCCATGGCTTTCTTAGGCCAAACGTGGCTTCTAATAAATGTCATCTAGGTATCTGCAGGTGTCATTTCTGGTCTGTAGTCTTTTGTGTCTGATCTAGCTGAAAAATGTCTGTGTTCTCTGAACAAAGGAAAGATATGTCCATTGTGGGAAAGTAAGCGAACAGGTGAAAGTGAGAATAATTATAAAATTAAAAGAAAAAAGTGATACTGATTTTTTTTTTTTTTTTTTATCCTATCCATACTACTGTTGATAAAGTGAAAATGCAGCCTTTCCACTCGTGTCTATCAGTTGCTGTTCTTCTGTATAGTACTGAATGGCAATTATGTTCGATTTTCTATGAGTTTTCCTTAGGGTTTTGAGGGAACCTCTGTTCCCTTGCTTAGCTTCTTCTGAAAGAAATTCAATGTCAATGTCTGGAGTGCTTACCCAGAATATTTCCATTGTTCCTTCATTGTGCACAGCAGGCAAATTGATGGTGTGTTGTTTTTGTTTTTTTTTTAATTCAATTGCTTTATGGAACTTTGTAGAGAATGCCTAGAGGGTTTGGTGGAGTTTCTTTCTCTGTTTTATAGCATGCTTTGATTACCTGACAATGTCATTTGAATGTACTGCTTTCCCATCTGATTTGGATCAGCAAAGAAGTGTGATGGTTGCTTTTACCTGTTGTGTTTTTTTGCTATTAGTTGTTATTCTGTTATTCTATAGTTAAGTTCACTGTAGAAAAAGATACTTTTTCTGTTATGACATGGTATTATGTTTAGACGGTGTAAGCACTTGAGAAGCAGATAATTCAGTGGAGTATGCTAGGGTGATCATGCAGCACTGCTGTAGTTTGCAATCTTAAGTACTCCCACTTGTTCTAGGTTATAGCAGTCCTGAATTGAAAGTATCAGTTTGATCTCCCTTGAGTTATGTTTTCTGTGCTGTGACTCCCAGCTTAGACCAATATGACAAAGACACATTTAGAGCCCTCTGGGAGATAGGTATTTAGCAGCCCCAAAACATACAGCTTATTTGGACAACTTTGAAGAGAAAAGGTGAAGGAGAAACTGCACAGGGATTTCAGCAGCCCAGCTCTTGGAGGAAGCAAGTTGAGCAATTTCCTGATAAATTGATTAATCATTGATTAACCTCTCCACACAAATATAAAATTTGAGGACCACTTCAAAGCATAGTGATCATCATGATTCTGAATGCCATAAAATCATTTCACACTGGGCAGATGCATAGCTCAGAATGTGCTGGTAATTTGGCACAGCTGATAGCTTCCTAAGGCATAGGGAGGGTTGTGAGCTTTCACTTTTATTCACATATCTAGCAGAATGCAATGAATAGGGAGTTCAAAATAAGATCCTGTATAGGCCATACAAAAGACCTCATTATTTACTCCTGTGAATGTGTATAAACATGAAATTCTGTTAAAAAGGGGTAAGAAAATAGTAGACTTAATTTCTGTTTCTGATGGGTCCTTCTTCTATTTGTGCTTTCTTACTTGTTTCTTTGTTTGGGCAAACTAGCAGATTCTATTGGTTGAAGCTTTTAACTGCTCTCCACTCACCCAACTCCAGTGAAGCCATGGATTTCCATACAGGAGGGCTTTGCCTCTTTATTACTTGCTCTGATGTGAGCAGCAGCCCATGGAAAGGACTAGAGTGAACCGTATAACATCATTACTATTAATGGGCTCAGAAAGCACAGTCCATGAAAATACACTAGTTCAGCTTGGAAAAAAAAAAAAAATTAGAAGTTTTACCACACCTCATTCAAATGATGAATGAAAATGCTGAACCATTTCTACAAGACAGATGAACACTCTGAGCTGAAGAAGGTTGTTCAGGCAGACTGCATCCGTGAAACCTATGGTTATGAAAGATGACTGCAGTATCTTTCCGTATCAGTATTAATGATGCTTAAAATGCATTCCTGAATATACACATCTGCTTACAGATATAGATAGATTTGAAGGCATGTCATGCTTTGTGGCTTCTTTCTTTAACTAATAGATTAGTGGAAGTGACTGCCATAGTTCAGCTTCATAACTTCACTAATATAAATTGAAAAAGTTTGGTTATAGTTTGACAAATGTTCCTGTCTACATCAAATCCTCTGAACCATAATAATTTTTATCTAGAGATGTGCCAAAGTACTTGAGAATAATTTGGGCAGCTGGTGAACTGTTACCCCCTAGTTCACAGTCAGAACTTTCACCTCTTCCTTTCTTTCCACTTCAGTGAATTTGGCTGAAAAATTCCTAGCACAGTGGGTGAGACTTGGCTTCTCTAAAATATTCTGTTTACCATTTGATATACTGTTGTACTGTAGTCACATGTGCACTGACATATGACATGCTACTGAACTGCTGAGATGGTAATATAATACCACAAAATACACAGTATTATTTTTAAGTGATTAAACTGGTGATGGAACTGATCTATGTGAGCTGTGTTTTAGTATTCTCTTAGTAGACCAATTCTGGATGAATTTTTGAATGGTGGAGATTATTGACTAACAGAAATGCTATGAAAAACTGGCAGCTTGAGAAGCAAACACAAGTGATGCAATGAAAAATTTCCCATTCCATGTCCTATTGGTGTTCCCAAACCTTGACCCAAAAGAATTATTGCTGTTACCAATACATGGTAATTCAGTCCCAATTTAAAGTACTTTTCTAATTTCTAATGTTATCTCATAGTGATTTGCTGCTCATTGCAATTTGTGGAAAATCAGTAGCATCACCTGTTTCATTTTTTAATAGTAATACGGCATTAATGTGTGCAGGAAATACTTTAGCTTGTCAAAATAGTTTAAAGATTTGTGAATGGGTAACTATATTAAAGAATTAAGAGCATGCATGAAAGAATACTTTTACATCTGCTTTGCCTTAAGAGTAAATAATTTTTAAAGGCTATTATTAATGCAATCAAGAAATGTACCATTTTGTAGAAACTGGTCTAATGCAAGAATGTTCTGCTGCACTGCACCCTCTGCAACAAGTGGGCTAAAGAACACCTTGTATTTATTGGGAGTGTAATCCATGTCTTGTCAGTCTAATCAAAGTACTACAAACAGTTATCATTATTCTTGAAAAAAAAGATACTAACATATAATATTACAACTCACTCCTAATAATGATTCACTTCATAGTGCTGTAAACAAGATTCCTGGTTTCTACACACTCAGTGTTATGCTCACCCTTCCAGAGTGTTCTTACGGCAAGTTGTGAGCATTCAAGTTCCTCTTCTGGAAGGAGGTGTATATTGATGGCGGGGAGTTTTCTTCCTCCTCAGACTTGCTGCACGTGGGGTTGCTTTTCTGTGATTTCAACCTGTTGCTAACACTTCTTTTTTTACAGGTCCACAGGTTTAGTTATGCAGTGGTTGCTTAGTTTTGTTATACCTTTACCACATGCAGTTTAATTTCTCTTAGAAATAAATCCATGCAATTTCAGAAAGATAGCCTAAATCAAGTTAAGGTGTGCTCACTGCACCACCAGAAAATATGCTGTAACAGCTGAAGCATACGCAAGTGAAGACACAGCCTGACAAGTCCTGAGGCCTTGTACTGCAATTGGCACAGAGCCTGTGGCATAGTACTAGCAGCAGCACCATCATATCCCCTGGACTTGCAAGGCTACCCTTCTAAATACATGGGAATGTAATATAAAGCCAGTCATCCTGTGGCTGTTTTATCAAAAAACAAGTTCTGGTTTGCACTGTTGTAGTGAGTTGACTATACTACAGCTGTGGAACAGCTTCTTCATGAAGCTTCCTGTTTCCCACCTACTCTTTCTTCCTGGCTGGGGTAAAAGAGTTTGACATATTGTGGGTATTTCCTCCTGTCCTCCTGCTGTAAAAAGTTGCAGTTTTCAACTGAAAATTTTAAGTAACAGCAGAAGTTCAAAGGTGTGGTTCAGTGTGGCTTGAGAAGACTTTATCTGGGGATTTAAAGGGCAATGGTGTGTATTTCTTCCTTGCTTTACCACAAGTGGACAGTAAGATGCACACACTTCCTGATGGCGGGGGGAGGGCTCCAAGCAGCAAGGTTTGTGTAGTAAACATTAAATTCACAATGTTCTCAACCCTGAGCCTCAAGATCTCTGCCTGATAGTGCTGCAACATCTTGTGTAGCAGGTTCTGGAGTACTATTTCTTAGGCATAGATGTGCATGCAAGTGCATATATGCATCCTCCACCACATATAATGTCCTGACCTAATAATGTTATTACCAGTGTAATGCACCTTTTTAATGCTGAGAGACAAAATATACATTTGCATGTTACTTAAATCAAACATGCAAAATATTTTAAGTTTTAGAGTTCTATGAACAAAATTCCAAAGACCTTTTGACTTCATAATAGCAAAAATGCCAAGTAAAGAATACATGCCTCTTTCGGATGGCATGAGATATAATAGCAAACATTTTCTTTCACTCCTGACATTACCAGATTTAAAATTCTTTTACGAAGAGGGACACCCTAGCACAATTCAGGAATGGTGGCTCCTACTGCTTCGCAACTATCTTTCCAGGTTTGAAAGGCCAAAGTTGTATTCATTTTGACCATAGGAAAAAAACCCCACATTGATCTGAAAATATAAATGGAATAGCATAGAATGACTCTTACATAGGTATGCCAGAAGCATCATCTTAACTGAAAATTACTCTTTCAGCTGAAATGTGGTAATTTACAGTATACATACTTAGAGTTCATTGCAATACGAAATAAGTTAGGTTGTCTTCAGTCACTTTAAGCTCAGTTTTATTATTAATGGGGATTTTTTTTTTTTTGTAATTTGACTCTTATTTCACTGCAAAGGGACAGAAATTTGAGCATGATCAGGTACCATCGGTTCACCCAAGATGTAGTAACTTAACACATTAGCAAATAGCAAAAGAGAAAAAAATACCTAAATGGCAAGTTTGGGGAGTAAAATTTAATATAGGTGATCTGACAAACTTGTGAAGGTCCCATAAGCATAAAAACCTTGAGAACTAAAGTTGCTTGCAAATATTTTTATGAAATACTGGGGGTTTTTTATTAAATTGACCTCTTAGTAGGTAGTAAAATTTCAAATTTTTTTAAAATTAAAAGATGGGAAGAAAGAGTTCGCACCAAAAGCTGAGAAACTGTACAAGCATAAAGGAAAATAAAAATTTTAAGTTTGAGGGCTTTTAATGAAAACTGTAACCTCCTGGCAAGCTTTGATGGTAATTGTTTTCCACAGAAACCAAATCAACATTTCCTGGTGAGCTTTGTTGAATGTTTTCAGTAACATTATCTGAATATTTGAACACTTCTAGGGTCATGGTCTGTGAGTGTGATTAGGAAAAAGACACAAGCTACTCAAATGACAGAAAAAATATTGAAGAGAGATGTAAAGAACACCATAAAAATACATTGTATTGGATACTGTCTGATGAAGATTTCATACATACAAGTATTTACAATAAAAAGAGCAATTAAAAAAAAAAAAGTCTTCTGTCCAATTAGTTGGTGTTAGGCTAGAATAGTTACATTGTGATTAAGATTTCCAGTTGAGTCACAGTATATTTATATTGAGAAAAAAGCAAGAATGTATGTTCTAATTGTCAGTGATTTCATCAACTATTTGGATGTGAAATCATTTGAGGTAAATGCTGACAGACACATCTTGTGGAAACAATTCTTGAAATGTCATATCAGCTTCAAACAATTAGCATTAAATTGAAGAATATTTATTAAATTGAGTTTATGCTTTCAAAGTAAACTATAAATTAGGAGAGGAGTTGCATGAAGAAATATCTAAAGTAAATGATTCTGGTACTGTCCACCTCTTCAGCAAAATATGTCAGGCTCAAACACACAGATCAAATGATCTAGTCTTACAACAGATTGAAAGTAATTATTCATGGATGGCAAAAAGAAGCAGGACAGATTCTTCCAAGTATAAAATTATATTGTGACTACATAGATGAAATTGCTTCATATGATGGGATTCTTTACAAGGACACTGCTTTAAAATATCATATAACACAAAATATTGCTTTAGTGAAAAAATGCTAAGTGCAGGCTGTAGTGACTGTCTATATATCAAGAGCAGTTTGAAATGTTTTCTGATGTCCAGGCATGAAAAGTGCCAACAAATGCTAAGTCTCTAAGCAGAATCCGCTGTAATCAGAAAGTAAAACGTAGAGTGAGAGAAGCCCATTAACTTTCCTATTAAACTGGGACCAAATCTCTCACAAACTGAATCTATTAAACAGAAAATGTTACCAAGTAAGACAACAGAAATAGCTCTAAACTTTAAAAATAAATACATGAGAATTAATTGTTGTCATTAAAAAGTTGCAATACAAAACATGCTATAAAGAAAAAAACTGCTTATCATGAAATTCCAGGTGAATTAAGTAACAGATAACAGCTCACTGTTTAGCGAGAATTCATTCCAATACATCTCTTTGGTATGTCATTCAAGTATTTCCTGTTAACTTCTTACTATGTATAAACAAATGAACTAAGAAAAGATTAAATACAGCACTTGAAAATAAGTTAAAAATTAGTAAATTCAATGACAACTTTTATGTAAGAGAGTATCTTAGTCAGCTTTATCAAATTTGCAAAGCTTTATTGCAATCATCAGTTCATACAAGCATGCATTTTAGGGCTAGAATGAACAAATGCCAGTCTGGCCTAAATTATATAGTTAGAACTTCTTTTATTGCATCCAGCCATTTGTGGTCATATAACTTTAAAAATATATTCAATGTCAACTTAAAAAAATGTAAAGTGATGGCAAAGCCACAATATTCCATAGCAAGTTTTTGTCCTCTAGTTAACTCCTCATAAAAATGTGTTTCTGATCCATTTTTGCTATTATATTCTGGCCAGCCAAACAGATAGACGATCCCTCTCAAATTCATCATCTTTTTCTTGTGTCAGCGTTTACAGACTGTGATCAGTATTTCTATTAACCTTTCACGTCTTTGATAAGATAAACAGATGTATCTTGTATCCTTGTATCCCTCAGTCTATGATGACAATGTTTGAATTTAAAATGTAATTGGTAGTTAAAATATCATTGATGAGGCTCAGCCTCAAAACTTTTCTGGCTGATGTTGCTGAGAGCTTTAATTCTGTAAGAAATGAGAACAAGCTTCTTGAGTTCTTGATTCTTTGACTGACCAAGTCCTAGCACTGTGTTTTCTATGATGCACATATGCATCCTCTGCATCTCTTCATCAAAATCAAGAAGCCACTTGGACACAGAATGTTGTTTGAAAATAATGTATTCAAATATATCTTGATTTTTTAATAAAATATTTATTCTACTTTTGCAGTTCTCCAAACAAGCAGAAGGTATTTAGCCAATCCGGTCTCTTATTTGTGTCTCCATCCACTTGTCCTTTCTCCTGATTAAGTGTCTCCAGTAAAAGACAAAACGAAATAGCTTAAAGATCTTACCTATTGTATGCAAATTAATCTCATCATAGGGCTTGCTTCCTTTTATTTTTCAACTCTATAAAAATGACAAACCATTTTTTGAGACACATTTATTTTACAGGACTACGGCTTGCAGCTGCTTCATGATTAGCATCAACATGAGATCTGTGTGTTTAAGAGCTTCAGGCCACAGCCTGAATTAGATCTTTGTTTCTCTTCCCAGTTCTCTAATGTACAAAGTACTTATTTCTCTGCACGTTGTGTTATGGGCCCCTATCACTGACAGATTTATGAAGGATCAAATCTCATTTTAGGTTTTCCTATAAATTCACTGGACTATTGGAGTATTAGCATCAACATGAGATCTGTGTGTTTAAGAGCTTCAGGCCACAGCCTGAATTAGATCTTTGTTTCTCTTCCCAGTTCTCTAATGTACAAAGTACTTATTTCTCTGCACGTTGTGTTATGGGCCCCTATCACTGACAGATTTATGAAGGATCAAATCTCATTTTAGGTTTTCCTATAAATTCACTGGACTATTGGAGTATTAAGTAATGTTTTTTCTTAAGCATTACAAGGGTGTGGTGGGTTGACACTGTCTGCCAGACACCCACCCAACCACTCGCTCACTCTCACTCCGCAACAGGACAGGGAGGGAAATGAGATGGAAGAGCTCGGGGGTCAAGATAAGGACAGGGAGATTACTGACCAATTACAATCACTGACAAAATGAGCTTGACTTGGGGAAAATTAGTTTCATTTATTGCCAATTAAAAACAGAGTTAGATGGTGAGAAAAAAAAGACAAAAAAATAAAATATCTTCCCTCCATTCCCCCTTATTGCCAAGCTCGCCTTCACTCCCTACTCCTCTACCTCTATCTCCCACGCAGCACAGAGAGGTGGGGAATGGGGGGCTGCGGTCAG
>NW_009612335.1:0-20245 GCF_000690535.1 Cariama cristata
CTGGAGGGGAGGAGGGAGAGAAATCGGGAATGAAATTGAGACTGGGATGAAGGGAGGGGTGGGGGGAAGGTGTTTTAAGATTTGGGTTTATTTCTCATCATTCTACTGATTTGACTGGCAATAAATTAAGCTAATTTTTCCCCAAGTCAAGTCTGTTTTGCCCATGATGGTAATTGATGAGTGATCTCCATGTCCTCATCTCAACCCAGGAGCATTTTGTTCTATTTTCTCTCCCCTGCCTAGGTGAGGAGGGCAGTGACAGAGCAGCTGTAGGGGGCACCCAGCATCCAACCATAGTCAACCCACCACAGCAATAAAACTGTTGTCTTCTTAGCTAATGGTCTTTTTTTTTTTCTTGAAGGAAGCCTCCTTCTACCAACGTCTGACATAAAGCACGAATCTAGACATCTTGAACACTGTGTAAAGTCCACTATTTCAGAAACTTATTCTTCCTGCTTGGTTCAACTACACCCTACAAGTGGTTTACTGTATCCACTCATGTGGCTTCAAATTTCAGTTTATGCTGAAGGTCCACAGATCCTCTTTTGCATCTTGCCTTGCTTTCTACTGTATAGTTCAGTATCTGCCTACAATATCTGAAAGCAACATTATTGGAGATGTGGGCATTGATGACAGAGATTTTAGTCTCACTTTCAAGATCCTTATGCCATGTTCTTATCCCAAGGAAATCAACCACCTCTCTGCTTGTGTCAGTCTAACCTCCTCAGCTTGCAGCTGCCTCCTGCCTGAGCTATCCAATCTTTCCTGAGGGTCTCATCTACTACTCCCATGTCCTTGATGTCACAGTAAAGAATAACTCCCACATCAGCTAGATGTCTAGAAACAAATATCTTCAAAGCAGAGCAATCAGAAACAAAATGTTGGTATTGATTGACCACCTAATAGGATTTGAGCAATTTGAGTTTTCTCCCATACACAGTGATCCATAACAAATGGAACAAGTTTGTCCACCTCACGGATAGGATTTGAGCAATCTGAGTTTTCTCCCATACACAGTGATCCAAAACAAATGGAACAAGTTTGTCCACCTCACGGTCCTCCTGCAACGAAGCGGGGTGCCATGACTGTTTTCACATGCCACTGTAAAGAGTTTGACAGCACTGACAGTCAATCAGAAATTTTCCCTTACCATCTCTCCTGCAATGAAGTGGGGTGCCGTGACTGTTTTCAGATGCCACTGTCAAGAGTTTGACAGCACTGGCAGTCAATCAGAAATTTTCCCTTACCATCTAAAATGCCAGGCTGTTTTTGTTTGGTTTTTTTTTAATTTCTTTGTCAGGGTATAGTTTGCCTTCTACAGTGAGAATTTCTTTTTTCCTCTGTAGGAAAGTAAAACTACCCTCTGAAGTGGGGTGCCGTGACTGTTTTCAGATGCCACTGTCAAGAGTTTGACAGCACTGGCAGTCAATCAGAAATTTTCCCTTACCATCTAAAATGCCAGGCTGTTTTTGTTTGGTTTTTTTTTAATTTCTTTGTCAGGGTATAGTTTGCCTTCTACAGTGAGAATTTCTTTTTTCCTCTGTAGGAAAGTAAAACTACCCTCTAAACCCTTACACAAATGGAGAGTAATTTAAACAGAGTTATTAATACTACTACCCAGTGGCTGAAAGAAATACTAACTTCAGGGTTGGAAAATGAGTCTGTCTTGTTTAAATGCTGGAAGGAGGTCTCTGCTTTTGTGCTTGCAGAAGACAACCAAACAAGAAGGAGAAGGATCACGTTTCAAACACAATCCTAGGCTTATCTTTTTTTCCTTCAGTTTCATCTTTCGCACATTTTCAGTGTTTCACGGGGATAAAGAAAGCTCAATTCATTGCTAAAGTGACATAAATCATACTTGAGAAATCTGTCTTCCTTCTAGAAAAAAATCTTTCAATTTAAATATTCATTTCTTCTCAGCATCTTTGTCTTGAGGGATTTCTTATATAGATTGTACAGAGCTGAAAACTGAAAATCTGCATTTAGATAAAAATCTCAGGAAAGGATTTCTACACAAACTAAGTAGTATTACTTTTTTCTTCCTTCCAGTATGACATGAAATAATTTTTCTCTTCCATTCCTTAAACAATGGCACTAAAGCAGGACTTCAGGGTCACCTAAACAGTAATGAAGATGTTATAACAGCTCTAATTTTGTATGATGAACCAACCTTCCTGCATCAAATGCCCAAAAAGCTATATTTTTTTGTTTACTATAAACATCTTCTGTTTTTCACTCAAGCATGATGACCATATTGGAGATCAATGGAAACAAATGGGGGAGCTAAGGAATAAAATTCCTATTATATTTGTACACAAGGACTTACTGCAGTCCATGTACTGTGAAAAAAAGGCTAAAAGTGACTAATGACATTTTAGTAGGTTTTCCTAGATTTCAGTGGTGGTCGTTTGTTTTCAGTCAATAATTCACATGGTTACTGAAGGCAACACCATTGATTTTTAGTGTAGCAGTACTTGGACAAAGGGATTGTAAAATGTTTCATAACCATTTACACACAAATTCTGCCCCAGCTCACATCCCAAGTAATATCACTGATTTTGCAAAGGCTGGGTGACACCCAGATGAATGACGTTGGAAGCAGCATATGTATAATCTGCATGAGAAGAGAAAAACCTCATTCACTTGTGGAATACCAGGAGCAAGGAAGAGAGGAAGAACAGTTTGAGAGCAAATTAAAATCTTATGCTCAGAATGATCCCATGCACCGTCTTGGAAAAATACTGACCCTCTTGAAAGGAATAAGGGTTTTCCCGTTGACGTAAACAGTGAGTTTATCATGGCCGTCTGTTTTTCTCCACAAAAACCAGTCTTCGCTTAAAGGGCAAGTTAGTGAAAGTCACTTCTGTAGCACCAAGCATATCAGTAAGTTGCAGCAAAATGTCTTTAACATAGTCAGGGCAGTTCATACCAAATCTACCAGACAGTAAAATAATGGGCAGATTTAATGAGGTGAATTCACAGTCAGCAGTTTTCTAGGAATCACGCATGACTCGATACTTATTACGATTTCCAGAGAAAACAAGTCAGTCATGTAATTGTACTTTCAGTTAATAATGGTATGTGTAAAACAGGTTCCTCAGAGTTGTGTTTTCAAGCATTATGCTTATGATAGGGACACATTTGCAGCAGATGGCTCCCAAAAGGCCTTTGTTACAGAAAATTACAACTTGGTGATCACAATTTACTCTATTTTATGAAAAGCATACAGAAAGCTCACTGCTGTTTAACATGTTACCATGTAAATTAACCTAATGAAACTTGAGATCTGAAAGCCAGAAGATAAGGCAGCTTGACTGGTCAGACCCCAGAGTGACATACTGTGATGAGTAATGCTGTCTCTGAGGATCCCAGTGTCCTGGATGCATCATTAACAAGCTGCAGATATTGAAGAATCCATTGCAGTGCTCCTTTTCAAGTGAAGGAAAATGATCTAATCATCTTCTGAAAACTTACAACCTTATGGAGCCAATTTTAGTGCCCTGGCTAAAACCCTCGAAAACATGTTGACGTGAACACATGATCTTAGGAATCCTTAGAAAAATCACTGAGTACACAAGCTTTATAACGATCTTTGGTTTTCTAATGAGCCTTATTGCAAGTTTAGAAGCAAGGGAGGATGAACGCTGTTTTGCTGGCTCTCTCCTCATTTGAGAAACAGACTTGAAATAGTCAAAGTTCAACTTATCTACCACATAGAGTCAGGAATTAATGGAGCTCCTGCATGGTTTTACTATGTTAACAGAATACTTTATTTGAAATTATTGAGTCAAGACATTCACCATCCACTCCAAAAGCAGTCACCTGAAAATAAAAACTATTGTAATGAAATTCAGTAAGTGTAAAAGCATCTGCAAGGACTGGGACTGCACATTATTGTTACACCCTCATCAACATATTGATTGCAGCAGCTTGGTGGAAGCTCCATGGTACCTGAACTGAAAGGAGCAGATGAATAATGAAGTAGAAGCATGGCAAGGCTTCACAACATTGATTGTGCTTAGAGTTTATAATTAATCTATTGTTGCTGTTTCTCATGACTTTTCATTATTGGTAGCAACCTGTAAAATACATAACTCAATTCCTACTAAGGATCTGATAGTGTTAGAGTTAAAACAAGTTTCTTTACAATTTAGAAACTTTTAAGTGTCTTTCAGGCTGTGTTATGGTTTAAGACATTTAGACCCCAGCTGCCTGATTACACCAGTTATTAAATAATATGCATGATGTTCACAAATACTTCGAAAAAAATAACCAGTAAAGACTTTTAGCACTTAATGATACAATTGTTATATTTTTCCTGAGTTAATAAGGCAAATTCTATGATATTTTTTTGAATCCTGGACATACCTAGGTATCTCCATATCTCTTTCTAAAAAGACAAAAAAAAAAAGAAATCACAGAAACAGTGAGATTGGAAGGGACATCTTGACACCAACTAGTTCACTCCCCGAGTTTAAGCAGGCTCAGTTAGACCAGTTGCCCAGGACCATGTCCAGTTGGGTTTTCAGCTTCTCCATAGATGGAGAATCCACAACTTCTCTGAGCAACTTGATTCAATGTTCAACCACCCTCACAGTAAAAATATGTTTTGGTATATTCAGACAGAACCTCTTGTGTTTCAGTTCGTGCTCATTGCCTCTTGTCCCGTCACTGGCTATTACTGAGAAGAGTCGGGCTCCATCTTTTTACTCCCCACATCAGATACTTATATGCATTGATAAAACCCCCCTGAGCCTTCTCTCCTCCAAGCTGAACAGTCCCAACTCTTTCAGTCTCTCCTTATATGTCAGATGCTCCAAGCCCTTTGTTATCTTCATGGTCCTTTGCCAGACTAACTCTTGTATATCCAGGTCTCCATTGTACTGGGGAGTCCAGAATTGGACCCAGCACTCCAGGTGCATCTCACCAGTGATGAGTAGAGTGGAAGGACCACCTCCTTCGATCTGCTAGAAATGATACCCCTCCTGCTGCCCAGGACGTTGTTGGCCACCTTTGTCACGAGGATACATTGCTGGCTCATCGTCAACCGGTTGGCAACCAGGATCCCCAGGTCCTTTCCAGCAAAGCTGCTTCAGCCGCAGCAGTATAAAGTGGTATTAAAACATTAAATACTATTAAAGAACCTGTAAATGGTGCCAATCCTTCTGTCTGAGTGGGTTATTTTCTGCAACAGGAGACAATTGCTTTAATTGTCTTCTATTAAGACAGATAAAGAGATAGATAAAAGATTTTACTGTCAGTTAAAGAATAAAGAATATTTAATTCTTTAAAATAGCGTCATTTGTGATATTATACCACAGGCTATATAGAGAGTTCTGCTTTTACTTAACCTACTAATATGCCTTTTGATTTACTTAAAGCCAGAATTGCTCACTAGGGATTGAAGACATCTGAACTGGAAAATGAGCCTTTCAGTCACTCAGTCTTGACTCTAGATGAGAAATTAGTCTGAAGCTTGTTCACTGAGAACATCTTTCTCATTCCCTAGAGCTTCATTTATAGGAACTGAGAGCTTTAGTGCCCAGTGAGAAACAGTCTAGATGGTATTTAGCCAGAAACTAAACCACTCTGTGTTTCCAAACCATTCTATTCAGTAGAGGGCGGGGTTTTTTTAAGTAGTGTTTTTGCAGGAAACATAAATGAAGGGTGGGTTAGCAGAGTGTTACCCTCTCTGTTAGGACTGGTCTCTTGTTCTCATGTCCCAGCAGGGAAAACCAGTCCAGTGTAATGTCAGTTTTGTTCTGGCTCTTCTGTCCCATGTACAAGATGTGAGGAGTCAGCTGTGCAAGAACAGGGCAGTGTACATCATAGCTTATTTGAAGTTTCCTGCCCCATGACACATCTGAGTACAAGTGGGAAGGGGATATCCCTAAGACAAATGCGCAAAAGCACACAGCCCCTATTCAGGTAGCAGTTACATCTAACCCAAAGCCTATAAATCCAGTAACTTTCAAGAATATAAAAGCACAATCTCGTTTCTACCCCTCAGACAAGAAGCATGACCCAGCTGGCTGTACAGCGTGACCCAACACCCTCCATGATGGCAATGGAAATCCACCTTGTGTCCATAGCCCTGTCAGTTACAGGTGTGGAGTACATGCTTAGAGTGGAAGGTCCAAAAAGCAGAACCCTGGAGAACATATAAAGGAAAAGAGTATACTCAAGGGTTTAGGTACTTCCAGGATTAGATGGACACTATTCACATTTGACATAAACATCTAAAGTCATGCTGACTTGATGTTTAAACTTCGATTTAATCTTTTGCATTGCCTTGTGCCTCCTTTACATTTCAAACAATTCAAAAGAAAAAATGCTAGAACCTTATTTTTTCTCTCCTTTGCACACTGCTCTTTCATTGGCTTCACTGGGAACTGCTTAGTTTTCTTTACAGTAATCATTAAGTACCGCCAATTCCTTTGCCAGCAGCCTCACTACTTTCAGCAGGGGCTCTATCACTGCTCCTGAGTTTGTTCCTTCCTCTTGTTTCTCAGAAGGCTGGGGACAAGTCATTTAGGGCTTGGTTCACACTGTAGTGGGGGTCTCAATAAAGCAAAGTGAATGGAGTGCCTGTATGTTAAGTGCCCGTGTCTTTGGAAGAGACAGTTGCCTTGAGCAGAAGATAAGCCACTCACCAGGTGCCTGTTTCTATACAAGCATTTGTTATACAGAGAAATTGTTGCTGGCCTACAAACCTCATTTTTCTATCATCCTTTTCATTGCTGAATTGTCCAACTGGAAAAGACTAAGTTATTAAATATTTGAAGCTAATTGATACTTTACCACAGAATTAATGTTAGAACTGACAGCAAATAGAAAAGATATGCCCTACAGATGCAAAATGCACATCATCTATCTGTGGGTAAGGAGAGCAATCCTTCTTAGATGCATTTAGAGTAGCAGGATGGAAAATGCAGATCAGTACAATGAGATTCACGTATCAGTAATCTGTACTCGCATGAAAACAACTGTTATGATTTTGAGGATGTTTTTGACATTCCCCATAGCCTGATGAGTATGAAAGAGCCTCTCCCAGCATGTGCCACCCGGGGAACTCCCATCCTACCTGCACAGGAGGTAGGATGCAGCCTTGCACAGAAATTCATACAGTTTGAGGGAGCAGTGGCCCATGCTGGGATCCTGGGCACACGAGGCAGCATCTCTGCTCTGCTCTGCTCTGGATCACCGTCCCCTGGAAACTCACCTACTTCTCTTCTGCTGACTTTCCTGAAATCACTCTTAACACTCCTCAGACCTTAAGGCAACAGACAAAGGCACCAGAAACATGTTACTATATTTAAAAACTTGGCAAGTCCTGTCCTCAGGCTTGCTAACAAAAAAATGGGAATTTACTTGAGGTGAACTCTCTTCTTAATTTCCGAAATTCAGATGTATTTTCCTGTTAAGGCAGCTTTGGCAGCAATGTCAGTTTAAGGACTCCTGCTCATCTCTTCACCCAGCCAGTCTGCTCACGCTTGTCCCTCCATAGCATCCTCGCCAAGCACCATTGCTTTTAGGATTGGGCTAAAATGGATCATTGAACCAGCTAAAAAAAGTAACTGCCTAAATAACAAGAAATACTTTGGTGAAAAAGGAACAGTTAGTGGTCAGGGACAGAAAGAGAAAGTTCTTAAGCCAGTATGGCCACCAGAACTACTGTTTCAGAAAACTATGTTTTCGGATAGCTTGTGACTATATATCCACAAATGAGACTCTCTAATCTTCTGTCCTAAAAATTGACTTATAAAGCTGCTCCCTGTGTCATGTGAAGTTTTGGTTAACGCAACTTCTTTTTAATCACATAATATTGCTTTTGCAATGTCCTACCAGCCAGCGCCAGTCTTAATGCTTTGTCAGTGGTAAATAGATTATTTACAGTAGGGAATGGTATCTCTTCTTGTCAGACAAACAGGAGATGCTGAGCTATCCCACTTTTGTGGACTTATGCTGTTTGAATACAGCACTTTTTTAGATCTCTTTCACTGCTCCAATGTACAAATGAAGAAAATAAATAAGAGCCAATATTAGCTCATTGTAAAGCCAGTCTTTATTACACATTAAGTAAAATGAGCTGGCATAATGGCATTTCTGTTTCAGTTTCCAGGCTTCCTATCATTTTCAGTTCTGTTTTCCCTTCAGCATTGTCCTTACTCAGGCAATACTAGGAGCAGCGAAAGAAGTGTGCTGGTAATCACACAAGAAAGTGCCTGATAGATTTTCGAGACTGTAGACGAAGAGCCTCTGCTACTTGCACAGCATTTTTAAACTAGCCAAAGAGCTGCTCCTTACGAAGTCAAAATGAATGTTCACCTCTCTTGAAAAAATCAGCTGTTCATTTCTTATCTGCTGAACTAAAAGCTGACATCAGACCTTTTATAAAGGGAAGCGATATTATAATAGGGAGAGCAAGATTTCTGAAAGTTGCAGAAACTTCAGCATACTTTTACATTAACTCTCTGTGGGCTGCAGCCAATGCCCATTTTGACTACTTAGAGATGACACATGAGAATGAGAGTGTTACAGGAAAGTGGTAATATAGATTTTCTTGACAGCAAGTAATAGAGAATGCTTCTGCATCACTGCTTTAAAACAATTGTGAACGCCGTCCATGCGCATCAAATACAAATTACCATTGTTACAGATACTAGCAAATTTAAAATAAGCCTGTCTTTGGAGTCAGCAAAACACTGTTTCAACAAAAGGGCAAAAAAAAAGTATTTGTGCTGTAATGGCTATGAAACAGCTGTGATAATCCATAATAACCTCATCCTCCGTTACCCATAGGATTAAATTACAGTAATCAACCCAAAATAACATGTTTTTCTTAAACAGAGAGAACTAACCCTAACCATAAGATTTTGTTTGAACCAAAGAACAGCCATGTGGATCCAAATCCATACTAGCTCAGCAGGTCACCTGATGCTACCAATTTGGCAGCTGTACTATGGCATCACAGAAAACATACTTAAACAAGTACACAAAAAAGGGCAAACAATTCTGGTTTGTCTGAAGCAAAACTGTATGTTGTGGAAGTTCAAGGGAAGCTTTGCTCCCTCCAGTGTGCAGAGATAATGGGGCCCATGTGGATGGTAGTCTGAAAAGAGTCCAGGTAGATGATTATTGGATGCCTAGAATAATTCAGGTTTGGGATTTGTGAAAGCTGTTCAAGCTTGGATAGGGATACTTTTAAAAAACAATTTTTATAATCCTACTGAGAGAAAACCCAAAATGAGTCTGAGCTGCTTGTTAAAACTGTGATGCTGTACATAGTTTTGAAATATTTTACTAGATTTACATGGTAAGAGTGTGTTCTCAGGATTCCATTAGCTAAACTTGGCAGAAGAATAGAAAAGAGTCGATATGTCTTGCATTTCAGGACATTGCTCATTTGTTTCTACTCAAAGCAGCTATTTCCAAATTCTCAAAGGGACAGAAACAACTCATTTCTAGAATGAAAGGCCCATCCAGCTGACTTGCATCAAGAGTTTAAACCTGCTGGATCAGGCTACGTCAATATCCCTAAACATGTCAGGCACCGTTCTGGCCTCAGACTCCCCTGGACAGTGCCCATACTTTGTCAGCCAGAAATAGTGTCAACAGTTTGGATCGTTGCACACCAGTGGTTGTGTCTCTGCCTTGGCCTTGTTTCGTGTTTTCATACAGATCATTGTCCTTGGGGTTCAAGTATGCTGCCTCCTTCATATCTTGAACCATTCCAGGGAGTGGAAAATAATTCTCCCTCTGCAACCATATTAGGTCTCCATTCAGCTTAGTCAGCTTTCATGGATGCTTCTCTCCTACCCTTTGGCTACCATAAAGGACGGATGATGGGAAGTTGGGACACTTGGTAGGGAATCCCGAAACCAGCTTTACAGATTTGTGCCGCCAGCAGTGTTCCTAGTGGCAAGGTGCTTTGCCGTTATCCAGCTACCTCAAAATCACTCCTTGCGCAAGCCAAGTTCAGTAATTTTTTTTTTTTACATTTTACACCACTCAAAATACACAACAGTCATGAATGTTTAAAAAAGACATCAATGAAGAAATGGAAGAAAACCCTGTCTTAATCTACTTATAGTAAGACTAAATTGCGGAAAGATGTCTCTCTATCTTCCTTATTCAGCAGGCTCAAAGTAAGATTGATTGACAGTGATTTCTTCTGGTATCCAGTCCTGTGTTGAGCACCAAACACTGGAGGATGATTAACAGTGAGTTGCATGAGGTGCCATCTCTAGCTATGAGCTGCTGTAGAGGAACTGCCATTGGGCTCCTCTCCAGAAAGCAGAAAGCACAACTGTTGAACATAACTCCTAAGATGTGATCTGGTTATAAAGTAATATGTTGCTGTCATGAAAGAGGGACTAGTTAGATTTCAGCCTCTGTCCATTAAATCTTTACCATTCTTATTCACTCACCAATTAAGGGCTTAATGCACTGTTTTCACAGATTCACATTTTCCCGTATCATTAATGGCCTGGAGGAAGAGGTTTATGTATTGGACAGTATAAGTGACATGCAGCCAGAAGAGAAAAAAGAACATGTCATAAGTTAGGCACTGCCTTGCTGTATTTTCAGATGTTGCGAGCAGGCATAGTGAACATACTATCTGGCAGAAAGTGCAAACCCTGTGTATGTGTCTTAAATTTCATCCCTCAGGTAAGGTATCAGACAGCATTTTCTGCAGTCCAGATCCCTCTCCTAATTATTGATGCCTGCGGCCTTTCCTTCCAGGCATGAGCAAGGTAACTTAGAAAAGATAATGTAACTAGTGGTGAGAGCATTCACCTGGGAAGCAGAAAAAAGCATATTTGAAGGACCTGGATTTTGCGGGGATCTCAGGTCTGCAGGCATCCCCCGAAACTGCCTGCTAAATCAAGGCAACAAAAGCAAGTGTTGGCTATGATCTGGACCTGGGCAATCTCAGCTGTTCCCAGACCGGGATGCTCCTGCGCACGCCCGACAGCAGGACTTCCTGGTGCTCAGAAAACTCTAGGGTCACAAAATGCCCGTCTGAGGATGCACGAGCAACAGAAAGTTGCCAGGTGGGCAAATTTGGCAACTCGGTCCTACATATGTGCCATCCCTCTTGGATCTAATCCTGGTGTCAGGAATGATGTACTACCAGATTAGCCCAGATAACAGATCTTTTAGGAGATGAGAAAACTCTAGTGTAGAAATGGACTTCAGAGAGCAGTCTAGTAAACAGTCTGACCCCATCTATTTTGGGATTAAGGAGCTCATGCACAATTAGGCAGAACTGAAACGCTTGAATCCGCTAGTGGCTTGTGCTCGACGTTAACAGCACATTTACAATAATTACTCTCTTTCCTTTCCATATGGGAAACATTGAAAGAACTGCCTGATCTTTTCTTCACATGCCACTGTCTTTTCAAAGTCAAGGACTAATCTTTCCCTGGCTTCTACCCCTTCATCGGCTGTTGCATGGAGTAGAGCTTCCTCACAGAGCAACAGCCTCTCACAAAGGCAGAAAATTCCTGAAGTGACAAGAAATGTGACTTTCCTACTCCACTTTGGATATTCAGGAGGTATTGGACATAAGCCTAGATCCATCACTTTCTTCTTGACAGCTTGAAGCCAGTGAATCAGCGTCGTTCCGTCACTCAGGAGGACGGTTGCAGATTATTGGTATCCTGGCCCTCACTCTCATGCTCCTTATCTAGATTCACCGCCGCTGAAGATTATCAGGTTTTTCACTTAGCCATAAACCCTTACTTGTTCTGAATTTATTGCCTTCAAAACAAAGAACTTTTACAGAGAAATAACGGGAGTATCTTCCCCTGAATTTAGGATTTAATTGCAGCTTAACTATTTGTTCTACTTACTTTCAGTGCTCGTTTTAAGTTTTCTCCAAAATGTCAGCTTTTGTTAGTGGGAACACTAGCCTGCATCCTTGTTTATGACATTCCACTTGACATCCGTCAGCGGGTATTTGGAGATCTGAACAAAGAGGATAAATAAACCAACTGCAGCCCTAGGTTAACATTCACCGTATCAAAACTTAACAGGAAATGAGCAGTAAGTTATTCGTAAATTATACTATTAATTTTTTCAACTGCAATGTGAAGTGGATACAACTAGAAGTTATAGGATTAATCCCAGGCTTATTTTATGTGCCAGAAATTAAAATTAAGCTCAATCAAGCATTTCAGTTTTATTTTGTAAACTCTGACAAATATTCTGTATCATGCTGCTTTTGTCATTTGGTGAGAGCACACAACAAGAGAGGTTATTGGGTTTGTTTGGTATGAAAGTACACACAGTTGTTTCAGGAACACCTAATGCACAATTATCAAAGCAAGAATTGGAGTTTAGTTACAAAATCAAAAAAGTTACTGATCAGTTACCATCATACTAACAAGTCTACTGCCACTATTTGTAGGAAACTAAATATTTTGCAACTATTCTGTAGCCTTACGAAGGTTTGATTTTACATTTTAAGGAGTTGGTTTTCGACTTTCGTTAACGCTACTTTGCACTGCTCTAGCATTTTAGTTTCATGTCTTCATAGATCAGTATGCTCTTAATTTGAATAACAATCAGATGCTGTTTGGGAAATACAATTTTAAAATTGTTTTAGAACTTGCTTGGTTGGTTTAAGTGTATTTTCTGAAGCCAGAGGCTAGCCAACAGTTACTACATGAGTGAGTGCAAACACCTGGGAGACTACCAGTTACCCCCAAACTGAATTTAGCTCAGTCACTAGAGCACGACACCCTCTCACTTCAGAGAAAGCAGGCAGACCTCAGATAGGTTTGGGTGTACTATGTGTCTTGCTCTCTGTAGGGAAGGGTTGGGTTTTCTCTAGAAATGTTCAATACAGTGGTATCTTCCAAATAAAATTTGCTCAGTGAATGATTCAAATACCAACAGTGAAATATCTGAAAGTGCATGGAGTGCTTAACTCGTTACCTGTGTGGCATGGCAGATGCAGAGCAGTTCAATATTTTTATTTTTACGGTATGCACTCTGTTGTATTTAAGTGTTTTTTCCTGCCCTGCTCAGCTTTGATTTCTTTCCATAGTATATTCAAAGTAGATCCTTTATTCCATCTTTTCAATGTGTTTTGGTGGGGTTTTTTTGTGAGATTGATTTATTCCTCTTTTGTGTGTGTGTGTGTGTACTTCCTTTTTCCTTATATCAATTCCTTTTACCTTCCTTTTTTTAATCTCTCTCTTACATATGGTCTTGTTTTCCTTCTTCCTAGTCTCTTTTGTTTTCTCTCCCTCTACCTTTTCCTATATTCTCTCCTCTCCATCCCCATGGCTGTATCGATTGGCATCAAACAAACCAGTTCCCCCAGCTTTATTGTCCCTACTCCCTGTACACAGTTCACTCCTCCCCTAGGATTTTCACACTCCCTTCAAAGAGAGTAAGCAATAAAGCCCTTTGACGTCCTATCGTCTATTTTTCTAGGGTATGAAGGTGAGGGCTAGGAGGGATATTCTGACAGTCTCTTCCTCATAACCTACAGAAAAGAAAGGATGAGGTGTTTTTCAGGGCATCATTTAAGGCAAAGGGGAGATGTGCCCAGTCAAGAGCAGGTGTCCCAGAACAGTGCCTGGCACGGACCGCAGACCACTGGGTTTCTGGCTGTTGAGACCTCTTGTTCAATGCTCCCAGTGAGCCGT
The DNA here is from genome assembly GCF_000690535.1 of Cariama cristata. NCBI lineage: Eukaryota > Metazoa > Chordata > Aves > Cariamiformes > Cariamidae > Cariama > Cariama cristata. The sequence goes on from NW_009612335.1 coordinate 13,665, forward strand.
TGGGCAGAAGAAAGGTGGGAGGCGTGGATGGGAGAGAAACCACCCATGGTGCAGTGCCTCTAAAACCAGTCACAAAGGGAGGGCCAGCTACTCCGAATGGCACCAACAAATTAGCAGTGCCTGGTTATCTTAGTCCTGCTTGCCTCTCTGAAGTCTGGGAATCCTTCTGTCCATGGAAGTTCTCATTTATCTGCATGCCCTTGACACTAGGTATGGTTATTTGCATTCAGTCCAAACCAGGAGGAGTCTATGGGCTTACTGTGTGGGATCCTTTCCTGACAGGTGTCTCTAGGGTCCATGTACTCGTAGTTGAAAGTTAACAAACATTTTACTACTCAAAGGGACCAGCTAGTTTTTTGAAGTATTTTCTTCTGTCTTTCTACACTTACAGAAGCATATGGTTTCCTGTGTTTTTAACAAAACTAACCCAGCAAAGGAAATCAGGCTGAATTATAGGTACTCTTGGTGGAAACAGGCATTTTTATAGGAAAATAAATAATTCCACCTGTGTAAGAGCTGTACTGAGAAAGAAAAGGACCTTATTCAAATACAAGCATCACAAATAATAGGAATGGGAGTTCAAAAGATTACTGGCAAAGGAAATTGCTTTTTTATACAACAGTAGTTGTCCCCCTCCCTTTCCCACCAGTTTTCCATGACAAGAAAGCTTATATTTATTTAGTTAAAATTTAGACAGTTTAGAATGCTGCAGGTTCCCAAATGTGCTAGCCCAGGAGAATACCTGCAGAGGACATGGCGCATTGCATGTTTTAAAGACAAGAATTTTTATGAATGTAGTGGAATAAATATTGTGGTGATGACATGACTATATAAAACAATCTTCTGATATGATTTCCCAGCAGAGGTGTTCCTCAGTTATTCTATTTTTCAATTTGCAAAACTATTCTTAGACTCTTGCAGCTCTGCAAAATGCAGCTCTTGCAGAAACACTGCTGAAGAGAGGCAAAGTCACAATGAAGCTGATGATAGTCCCTACATTAAAACTGTGTATAATCATATCCCTTTCCAGTGACCTTTACGCGGAGGCACCAGTTCAATTCGGCTATTAACATGGACTTGACCTTTTCGTCAAATTAATTAGCATAAACCCTCACACTTCATAAGAGTTAAAGCCTCTATCTGGAGCACACACAACAAAGACTCCGTGATACGCTGACAATAGGGAGCTAACTTTTCCCACAGTTTTTCCTGGAGAAATAGTCATCTAACTTAAAGGCTTTCTGCTAATTAATTCCTCTGCTTGACATTGCGGAACAAGGAGGACAAAAAGCCCTGTCCTAATGAGCCGTTTGTAGAAAGCCATCTCTCTCTAAAATATCTCAGATTTTTATGTTACAGCTAAAATATGTGGCACAGCTCCACAGTAACGTAGACCCAAGCTACCGTTCTCTTGGTCTCTTTTATCAGCCATAGGACCCCTGTGGTGTCTCAGCTGACCTATGGAGAAGCAGTATTGTTTCATTAAAGTGCCAGTTAATTTGTCCTACAGGTCTGCTCCTGAAACTTCTTACCCTTAGTCTATATCTATAGGTATGTATATACCCACATATATTTGCATACCAACACCATGTCTTGCTAAACAATCAGCCTAGACATTTCACTACAAGACTCCGCCCTCAGGCCCAGCTTGTTCTCTTAAGCAAACTTCTGCCTTCTTTAATGCCCAACAGAAAGGACAGTCTTGCACTGTGCCTGATACAGCAATACCTGTTCTCGATGGCAGACCAAGAGTATTTCTTTGTCCATAAAAAAAACCACACAAAAAACCCAACCAAAAACAAACAAAAAAACCCCCACCAAACTGAATCTTCCTCTCTGGGTAACTAAATTAATTAAAAGATTACTATCTCAAAAAATGAAATAAAATAATACTTTCAAATTTTCCCAGACCCTTCCTGTTTTAATGCTTTGTCCCGCCATTGGAAAGGCATAAGGTGAGTCTGTGATTTATCGGAGCAGGTAGAATGCAGCATGGACATTTCAATTTCAGTTATGAAGCACATTGCATTTTACCCAAGGACATTAGACTTTCAATTAATTTATGATTTCTCTTTCCTTATGAGATTTTGTTTTAAGATATTATGTCTCCTGTTTTCAGTGATCAGAATTTCTTTCTCACAATAATGTTCTGAGGTTTTCTTTCGGCTGAATTTTAGCCGACATATGGGCACACATCACTGTAAAAAGGGAGATATTTATGCTTCTTAGGCAAGTTTGGGGGAATTTAAAATCAAGTCACTGCTGCTGTTCCTTATAGCCAGAGGTTGCAGAAACATGTGTAATTGCATTTTCCCTACTGGAAGGCAGTTGTATGAATATTTGTAAGCTTATTTTTTCTGTTTTGACATCAGGAGTGCTTACAGCAGTATATAAATTAGATAACACATTGAAACACATGATTATGCCACAGAAGCTGAATAGTTTGGACTAATACTTTCTCTCAGATATCCTTTTATTTTGATTTCATATATTTAAGCCTTTTTTTATTTTAAACATTTTCTGTACTTTTACACAATTTTACAGAAAGCTTTTCAACTTCTTTTGGAAGAAAAAAATAATTCATGGATCAATACAATGGCCAGTGTGGTTTTGCTGCTCTTAAATCTCAGTGTTCATTGGCAGCTCTTGTTTAAAGCTTACAATTACATATCTCACAGTAAAGCAACCATGTTCACTGAAAACTTAAGTTAAATTTCAGGCATGTTTTGTTCAATTGTATACAGTATGCCGAAAAAGTCTGGAGTGTCCAGACAATTTTCCAACAGTCCTACATAGTTTAGTGGGATAGATTTGCTAGTGATTTAACCAATTTGGTTTGTTCCTCAAGAAACATGTCTATTACAGCTAATTTGGAAAGACAAAAAGATGAAATTAATACTATTGAATGACAGTTATAAATTAATCTCCCAGGAGGAATTTTCTCTTGTAACCAGACCAAAGTTTCCATCGATTAATTTCATTCCATTAAATCTACTTACTGCTTACTCTACTTCCATTACTGAAACATTACTTAGTCACTATACATATGCCTTCTTAATGTGAAGCCATTTACTAAAGAAAAGCTTTTGCACTATAGAGATGTCAAGAAAGGTTCTGCACAGTCTGAGTTCCAGCTCAAATTTCTTATTTTCCATGCTCCGCTGGAATTTGAATACCAGAGAGGTATTTGAGGGCTGAATAACACACTGAAATTATTATTATTATACCAAAAGCATATTTTTCTCTCCTTAATATTTAACAACTCTCATCTTGTTAGAATATTCTATACTTTTTTAGCCATATTTTCTTTCTTCTGTGATTCTATATCATAAATAGTTTCAATTTCAGCACTCTTGGATTTCTCCAGTACATAAAAATTTGCTTCCATTTGGGGTTTGTGTAGCTCTCCTAGATCTCTGGAAAAATTTTAATCCTCTGCGTTGTCTGTACACTCAAGTTGCTTATGATTCCCTCTAATACATTCCAGATAATGACTAGTTCATTAAGTTTTCTGAATATTCCAAATTTTACTTTTTTGGTTTTTAAATGATACCTGATTTATTTGCTGTTAGCATTAGTGGACAACTTCATTTGGCATGACCTAACAAATCCCTCATGTTTTCCCAGATTCCAACCAGAACTTCCTATAAAAACCGTGACATGGATCCAAATCAATTCATCTCAGCTGTCAGCACTTGTTATTAATTACCCAACACCCCAGCATTAGGATCACAGCAGGTGAAAACTCCACAGATTGCAAACTTCCACTTGAGTCTATGTTCCACAAGCTCATGATACTTGATGAATGAGAAGCCAGGTCTCAGCACTGCTGTATTCAGTTTGTGACTACATTAAATCAGAATCTATGATATGGGCTTTTCCAAAGGAGTGCCTGACAAGTGAGACAAAAGGTTTTGTGTGCTAATGTGATTACTGGGAAACATTGTTATTCATTACCCATTATGCTTTATTTATTATGTGAGGTTCTGCTGTAAATTCTGTAGTATGGTAACAATGGTTGTTTCCAAAAATCAACCAAAAAAGTGCATGTGAACACACATATCTCAATGAAAACTCAGTGAAGATTTCTATGAGCATATCACAAAAGAACTACACTGTGGTTTTAGTTTTTTTCAGAACCGATTTTTTACAAAAAAAAAGTGATGCTGTTTCTGTCATTGACAGTGAGCTCAGCAGACAGAGGGTAGCAGGTTATATTCCTCAAGTTCCTCTCACTTCTGTCATCAAACTGGTAAATTCCAGCATCTATAAAGTTTATGCTGCGAAACAAATTACATGCTACTATTCTTCTTCCCCAGTATAACACGAATAAATTTTAACAGGATGTCCTGGTTTTGGCTAGGATAGAGTTAATTTTCTACTTAGTAGCCAGTACAGTGTGTTTTGGATTTAATGTGAGAAAAATGTTGATAACACACCGATGTTTTAGTTGTCGCTAAGTAGCACTTACCCTCAGTCAAGGACTTTGCAGTTCCCCATGCTCTGCCAGCGAGGAGGGGCACAAGAAGCTGGGAGGGAGCACGGCCAGGACAGCTGACCCCAACCAGCCAAAGGGCTATTCCATACCATAGAGCGGCATGGCCAGTATAGAAACTGGGGGAGTTGGCTGGGAGGGGCTGATCTCCGCTCGCGGATGAGCTGGGCATCAGTCGGTGAGTGGTGAGCAGTTGCATTGTGCATCGCTTGTCTGTCTTGGGTTTTATTCTTTCGTTATGTTCCTTTTTGTTACTATTATTATTATTGTTATTGTTATTAGTGCTACTATTGTATTTCAGTTTAGTTATTAAACTGTTCTTATGTCAACTGACAAGTTTTACTATTTTTTTTCCCCAATTCTCCTCCCCATCCCACTGGGATCAGGGAGGAGTGAGTGAGCAGCTGCATGGTGCTTAGTTGCTGGCTGGGGTTAAACCACAACCCAGGAATTGCAAGAAATGTCCATCATACTGGAACCAATTTCAGGAACTCAATGAATAGTTGGAGGAAGTTAACTTTATTGTAAATTGTAGCTTAAAACTTATGGTACATTTGCTTTTACAAGTTTCAAACAGCTAAAACAAATTATGCACATAATCTGAAGACTGGCAATTTGCAGTAAGTTCTTTGCAGAACATGATGAGCCCTCAAATGGAATAATTCATCAGAACAGCCTTCTATATTTATATTTTTTCCTTGTAAGAAAAAATAATCTGTTTTATCATGTCACAATAGAGTTAGTTACACTGTCCTGAATCCCTTTCCTAATGGTAACATCTGTGATATCACTCACAAGGTCATTGTTATTTAACGTCACAATTATACCACTGCTATAATGCAGGAGTGGATGCACCAGTGCTATAACTATTCTAACCTTCATTGCAACAGATGAAACTATTCAATTACCCTCTTGTTATGAGACAGTATTACTTGGGTGTGGACGTTTGCATAACACTCACGTGCAAAATTGCTCTGGCCACTGAGCAATTAGCCTTTTGGTGTGTCTCTCTATAATGCAATAACACTGTTTTAATAGTGAATAACTGCTTGCTAGGCAGTAAGTGCTGCTCGAGGGCTGCTGCTGCACCTGTGTGCCTATACGTAACGCCGAGAGAACCTGAACATCCTATTGCTACAGCTTCTCTGTCATTGCAGCAAAGAGGGAAGGGCAACTGGCGGTTCTGCAGTAACGGAGTGAAAGGCATTCAAGCAAACCTCCACTTTCTGTGATGTAATAAAACAGCCATACCAAAGATAAAGAGTGTGATTTTAATTTAAAAATAAAATATACTAATACATTGGAAATTATATGCTCGGAAAAGCCATCTGCAGAGGGAAAAGAAAGTAAGCTCGCCTTGGCAGGTACTGGATGTGCCCGTGAGCCTGTAGAGTGCCTACCAGTGCCTCGGCTGGGGTCTGTGTGCCCTCCTCTGCTACGGAGTCAGAAGCGAAGTTCTGCACCGACACATCACTCCGTCAGGCAGCACAACGGTTGTGTTCCCGTCTGTGTGACAAACTCTGTCCGAATTACTGATCAGGAGCGGGGCTGCTTGACTCTTCCCAGAAAATCTTTTTCATGACATTTGCTCCCAGCATTGCACCTGAGCATGTTTCAATTACTTACTAAAGAAACTGCGTTGGCTTGAAAGGATCTCTCTGCACCAGAAACATGGCCCCAATCGAAATGACAAGCCTTTCTGTGAGGTTTGTCTCTAGCAGGCAATAAGTCCTCTCCTACTTAATTAAAACTCTCCTCTCTTAAGATTTGGTGCCCTGCCATATCAGGATAACATAACAGCAACCAGCAATTGGCCTTACGGAAAGACATTTCTTTAAACTACCTTTTCATTTCCTACTGGCATTTATTTTGCTAGCAAAGCATTTTGGAAAAGAAATTCCTAGGTTAAGCACAAAAGCATTAAAGTAATGATCAACAATCTGACGAAAATACTGGTTTTTCTCTGACTAAATTAAAAAAAAATTTGCAATACCATAGCAATTTTTTGTACATAGTGAGCTCAGGTCAGGTACATCTCTATTCCCTCCTCTTACATTTATTTTGAGGTTGCCGTGGTTTAACCCCA
>NW_009612336.1:0-5423 GCF_000690535.1 Cariama cristata
GTCCGCTGGGTGAAACGGCCGAGAAGCTTGCCGCGGCAAGCAGCGCTCTACTCATGCGCGCTGGGGTGCAGGGGAGGCTTTTGTTGTGGTTTATACACAGTTTTCCTAAATTTCAGGACAAGTTGTGAAAGTGATGCAGGTCGCCACGATGTTTCCCTGTGTGTCTCAATTTAAAAACAAAAAGAGATTGTTTTTGGCTGCTGGCGATAATCCCTTCAGAGCATCCCATTCTGAGCTAAGGTTCTTCCGAGAAAATCGTGTAGAAGGTAGCATGAAAAGGTGATAAAGTCGTTCTTGATCCCAAGCGAGCTGCTGGCTGAACTTTATTTGCAGACAGTAATGCTGACAGCTCTCATAACACGGTTTGTTATGAAAAGAACACGCTCAGAACCGAGGTGCCATCACAGTCTTCACAGTAGGCACCTGGAACCAGCAGTGCGTTTCTGGGACAGAGTCCACCCGCCCTTCCCTTCCTGCAAGTTGAGGATGCGTGTGAGCCGGGCACTACATGCTGGCATCTGCTGTGTGTGTGATTGTTTTGCGGTTTGAAATAGAGTTTCCACATGCTCCATTCATAAGTACACTTTGTTTTGTCATTTTGGTTTGCAAACAATATGTAGCTACGTTTCTGGAGTTAATTCTTAAAGCCGAATTAATAAGCCTGCTGTCTTGCTTCGCTGTTTATATTTGTCGTCAGCTGGGTATTTGGGGAGCTACATGTACAATGAGAGAGAAGAAGAAAGTTTTACTTGAATAGGCTGGTTTTGCTTTTTATGGCCACAAAAGCAGCTGATGATCTATGTTTTAGCGCTGTCTAACCATTTAGTTGCAATTAGGATTTTTTTTAAGTCAGCAAATAGTGGTTTTGACTTGGCTTATGCCTTCTTGAAATTCTGCTGTCTTGCTTGACTGCCTTTACCAAATACCTGTTGTTGCTTATTGACTGTTTTTAAGTCCATATTCAACTCAACCTGCGTGTAAGACGTAAGGTGTTTGCACTCTTGTGCAGTTTATTCCCATAATATAATATCCCTTGCACTTTTCTTGTCTTTAGAGACCCTTAGCAGCAATTAAATCTCTGTTCTAAGAGTTAGCTGCCTGGCACTGCCCTATTCTCAGAACTGTGTTTTCAGTTTTTATTGCCAGTTGATCTCATTGTTCAGGGCATATTGCGTATGTACCACCAAGTTACAAAGGCAGGAGTTTTCAGAGTCTGTTTTAGCACTATTTGAATGTAGTGACATTGTTTTCAAAGGGAGTAGGATCGGACCGACATGCAGGGACTGATCTTTCCTTGCTAGCAAGTTTGAACACCTCTTGGTTCCCTGGCTTGTGATGGCTGTATAGCCACTCTTCCACATGATCCTGGACTTTCTTCAAGTATTTATTTATTACCTCCCTATAGCAGATAAGATATGCAGTATATTTTATGAACAATGAGGGCAAGCTACTTTTCAGAACAAGATAAAAACTAATTGCGAATCAATGCATCTTAAGTTTTGCCAAGTATAACCAGATTTTTACCTAGAGAGGTTCTGTTTTTACAATAAAAGGTGACAATTGCTTTGCATCCTTAAGTAAACACAAAGGTGCTACACCTGATACTATGTTTTATTTGTATTTGTTTGAACTAGTTAAAGAATTGTTTGCCATAGGTTACAGGATAAACATTCTTCACACGTGTTTATTCAAATGAGAAGGAAAATGTGATTCAGAAAAGCGTTTTCATCTCGTTTCCAACGTAAAATCATGCAGACAAGGGATTCATGTGGGGTACACGGTAAGCCTAGTTGTCATAGTTACTCTGAAGGCCAGTAAGAATGATGCCAAGCTGTGTACCAAAAGTGGAATTTTTATATTACGGTAATGTATTGATCTATCAAATATGGATATGCATGTCTAAGGCACTTTATTGCCACTTACTGTTTCATCTGGCAGTATTTAGGAAGAGCCTGGTATTACTGTATTGGGAAAGAACAGCTGCTGTTTGGTTTTGCAGGTCATGCTCAATCCCTAATGTAAACTTTTTCCCGTTTTTTTGGGAAATCTGTCCCGCCTTGTATAGAAATCTGTGACATCTTTCAGCGGTGGTTTAGTTTGTTTGTTTTAAAATAAATTTGAAAAAAAGAAAGTAAATCAGTGTCATTAACTATAATGTGAACAATCTTGAATATAAACCATCAAACCTATATAATAATGTGAGAAAATTTAGTGAAGGAGGATTTTAGTTTTAGGTGTGTAACAGGTTGTTCTAACAAATCATTTAATTTCTGATTATTAAAACACATCCAGCATTTATACAGCACCTCCTATTGTAATATAACTACAGACTGCAACAACTCGGTGAGGCATACAGGTCAATTATACTATTTTAATTTATAGAGAGACTAAAGTAGGGAAACCGCGCAAGGCTGAGAACATAGAGTTCAGTACAGCAATAAATATTAAAGAGTACCCAGTTCTCTGTCCCAGGAGTAAGTTCTGTAAGTCAGATGAGAAAATCAGGAAGAGGAATGTTGTTGGTACAGAACATGGTTTCTCACCATGTTTCCCTGCTTCCCTTTCTCTGGGTTTCTTTAAGAACTAGACTACAGGATTAACTGATTTTGTTGTTGTTTCCCCCCCCCGCCGCGACTCTCAGCTACTTCTCTTATTTGTTCTCTCCCTTTTTTGGTATATAACAGCATTTTCGTCAGTGTTAGTTTTCCTTATTTATGTGAACACATGCAAGACATAAGGCATAGTGTAAGAGTTGAACTCTGCGCTAGGTAAGAGCTTTTGCGCATTGTGCGAAGGCTACCATAGCAGAGGAAGAAAATCCGGGGACGAAACAGTGTTGTGTGTCCTGAATGCCTGACGTAGGCCAGGGAGTAAGTCTTATCTCCAATCCCTCTCTGTGCAGCCAGTTGGCAGTCTGAACCATTGATTGCGTCTGTGTAGAATCCCCTTACCATCCCTAATGCCTGCGTAGGACTTGCGTTAGCGTCTCCCAATCCAAGGGTATTTATTTTGTTTAGATGCCCCTCGTGCTCAATTAGTAGTAGTCTATGACGTGTCAGCTCACAGCTTTGGATGACTGAAAGTGGGATGATGCAGATAAGTGAAAAGATCCTTCTCCCTGCTTAAAATTGCTTCAAGCTGTAGGCACGAGATGCTCTCCGTAATCTCTGGATGAGCCCCGGCATGTTATGACAGTAAATGAACTTGAAAAACTTTGAAAACGTGCTTTAGGTCAGCTCTGTAGGAAGCCAGCCATGATTCTTGGCTGCCGAAGTTGCACCAGGATGACTGTAATATCCAGATGATGTCCCGTTTCACTGCCATCCCTGTGATAAGCAAGTTTCCACGTGCCTGGAGGCATTGCACATGAAGTAACTGATGGATAGGTCTGTGATACACCCATAGGCGTAGTTTGTAAATAAATCTGATTTCAAAGGGACATAGTATTTAGAAGTAGTGTCAATTGTCATTATGTTGTTATGAATCTTATAGTACTTGGTGTTTTCTTAAATTCTGGAATTGGGTAGTAACAAGAGAATCCCAGCTTCTTTTTAAAAGCACAGGAAGTTTGTCATCCTCATAGTCCTCTAGAAACCCTGTAAAGTCTTGAAAGGCTCTGAAAAGGCTAGAAAAAAAATAAGCACCTTAAATTTAGAAAATCGACTAAAATATCTTTCATTTTTGGAGACCTATTCCTGATTTTCTATACCATGTACTGTTAATATTGGCTAACATCAGTGGACTGTGGCTCTATTGCTGTGTTTTTCTGCATGATGCTTACTTGAACAGAAATAAATTCATTTTAGGAAACAGTTTACCCATTTGGGTCACTAAAGATAGGTTCACAAGTTGTAATTGGAAGCCTCTGTTTAACTGTTCTGATGTCCAGAGATGCTAACCCGTATCAGTTTCTGCCAAACTGAATTGTAGTAATATCTGTTGAAAAACATAGTTTTTAAGTGGGTACAAGCTTGCTGATTGTGATTTCTAACTTCAGACACAGTTACACTTCAATAGGCTTGTACAAACAAATAATCTTTTTAAAATTTCCAGGTTGCAGAGTGATTTTTTTAAAAAAAAAAAAAAAAAACCACAAAAAAAACCAACTTTTAAAATAGTTTGTTCTTTTTTAAATGAATAACCCTCTTTTTTTTTTTCTGCCAAACAAGATTAAAGTGAAAATTAATACATTTTAGGTTCTCTGGGAGAAGAACAGTCTTCTTCCATTATATGATTCGGCAGTACCTAGCTTAATTCCCTGGTTCTGGATCTGACAGTTATTCTTTGACAGACAATAAATAAATGAAGAATGCCAGTAATAAAGATGTAGCAATGACTTTCTGCAAGACAGCGTTAATTGTAGATTAGTCAAATATGGAGGAATACTTATAATGAAACTGATATGCAAAAGTGTGTTTTCACTTCTGTAATCATGATTTTGCAGACATCACTAGTGTGTTGCTTTTTTGTGTCTGAGTATCTGAATTTAGACATGGGAAAAGTTTCAATTCATATTGCTTTTGTTTCAGTTTTAAGTCTACTGCAGATGACAGCATTTTTGCAGGATTTGCTGGTAACTGGTAATGAACAAGAGTTTGGAAAAGGTCATTCATTGGATATTTCTTTCCCACTTCAAACCTAGGTGAATGCCTTTTCTCCAGGAAGCTTTTTTAGGTGTCTGAGCCAAGAAGATTTTGGTTTCATTTAGTTTGACCACGTTAACTATGAAACTACTTTTTAAGTGTAAACTATCTTATAGTTGTCCAGCTTGTATACTAGTATGTGCAAATGCTCACAGATTAAAGCAGAAGTCTATTTACAGACAGTTAACTAGTGCTAGTTACTATTAAAAACACCTTTCTGAGATTTTTGAGTGCTTTGAAGATGCCCCAAACATCAGTGTTACCAACCAACTAACTTCCAGAGACTATGCTAATGTAACACTCAGCACAAATGTTAGTGGGATTTTGCTTTATGTTTATGGTTCTGTACTTACCACCCATTATGTATGCTCAAACAATAATCTTAATGATACTTTATTTAAAAAAAAAACCTACCTGTACACATTTAATGTAAACTAAAATTACACTTGAAGGAAACAAAGACAACCTGAAATCTGTTCAGTTACATTTTTTTTTTTTTACATTCCCTCCTGAAGTCCCCTGCTGATTTGAGCTGTTTTATAATCACATTTTCCTGCTGCTAGAAACTGTTTTTCCTTTCCTGCTTTACAGTGCTAAAAGGCTCACGCAGGCAACGGGGAGCTGACTAACGTAATATCTGGGGAAAGAAAAGAGTGAGGCTAAACTAATTACTTCATTCAAATAATGGACCGTGTGTAAATTCCCTAACATGCTTCCAACAGAAGTGTTGTGTTACCTTGGCTGGGTTTTCCCAGGGGCAGGGGAGAGCCTGCATTCCTG
>NW_009612336.1:5444-37614 GCF_000690535.1 Cariama cristata
AAGGCATCCCCAGTCTGTTGGCAGCTCTTCACAGGCACCCACTGGATGGAGAGCAGCATCGTGTTCCCGCAGGCTGACAGCAGCTCTCTGGATTTCCCCATGCTCAGAATATATGGAGCTGATGACAGGCTCTGACTCCTGATTTAGTCCATTCATCGGTTTTGTCTTTGTCTTACTCTGTGGAAAAGCTGTGGCGGTTGGTAATTTTGTAGGAGCCTAGATAACGGTGAGTCGAGAACTAATAAACATGGCTCATGTCGCTGGATCAGGCTTTTATTAACAGACTAGTTTTTAGCATTTTCTTTTTTGAATTTCTGCTGCCAATTTTGGGGACAGGTTTGTTGCACAGTTAGGAGCTTGTCTTCAGAAATTACATTTTATATGTAGGAACGTAATTGTTTTGTAATACTTTTTCCAAATGTGGAAGCTCAGCCAGAGTAGAATTGTATCCTCTTCTGTCGTAGCTGCTGATTAGAGTGACCTGTTTCCAATTAAGGGACAGGATAATGTTGTCATATCCATTTAAGAAGATTTGAACCTCAGTCATTCTCCTGGGTTTCGGCTATTGCACTTGAAAAATACGGGCTGGAAATGTAACAGTAGAAAAGAAATTTGTTGTTGTCATGACTAAATTGTTGCAGAGCAGGCAACGTCTCTGTTTTTCTTCTCAGATTTAAAGAGCTTGGATATCCAGATGAAAAACTTGATGGGGTTTGTTCTGTGACAATCCTCTTACGTAATGTCTGGCAATGCCATTGCACTTTGCTGGCTGACATGATAGTTTAATTGGTTCTTATGTTCCCAGATCTTTATACAAAAATCCAAGGATTTGGTTAAGTGTTTAGAGTGCTGCGTCTGATGGAGATTACAATTAAGGGGCAGCTGTTAGCAAGAAAAACCTTGTTGAGTGCAGTATCAGGAAATTTTTTATTCATTAAGAACTTCAGTTTGTACAGTGACAGAGTAAAGGGGTACTGATAAAATGGTGAGCCTGAATTTAAATTAATGCATGTTTGTGTGGGTTCCCCAGTTTTGTTGTACTTCATAACAAAAGAAAAGGAAAAGAGGATAGTGGAGGTAAGGAAGGACTGCCTTCCCAGGCACACTCCTCCCTTTCCATATGCTGAAGCCAGCCCCAAAAGATTTTAAGACCTCTGGGCTGGAGTGCAGTTCCCTGTACACAACCTTACTTGATCCCATGTAAGACTACTCGTGCTTCTGGAAAACAGCAGACTTGCCCTCAGGTAACCGCAGTGATGAGTGAGGTGTGTGTGTATATATAAAACAAGGAGACAGCACTTTGCTGGCTGTATTGCAGAAGGGCATGCTGCAGTGAGATGACAGTGAAACTTGTGCTTGTGCAGATGGCTTGCATCAGCCCCTCCTTACCACTTATGAACACTTCCACCTTCTCAGAAAAAAGTGGAAGGTGTAGTGGCACCAGTTTGGCAGTGGCTGAATCTCTTCTCTGCAAATGCGTGCTGCTTCCGTAGGGGCTGTCAGGTTGCTGCCAAATGAGAAAAACCATGAAACACTCTGTTCTTCTGCAAGGATAGTAAGTGGACGCTTTGATGGTGTGATAGAGCTGTAAGTCTGCTGCTGAGAAAGAAGCAAATGTGGTGGGTGAGGCTCAAGGTGTCTTGAGTTGTGAGCAGCCCCTTCTCCTTGTGTGGGTACATGATGGCAAATGTTCGCCTCCCGGGGCCACAACCAGCAGGCGTTTGTGGTTTGGAAACATCTTAATTGGATGGTGGGGCAAGCCCCTTCTGCTGTTTGTCAAGGCTGTTCTGAAACAGAAGCGTACTGCATAAGCTATCCCGTTCTGCGCCAGCAGAAGGGAGCCTAGAGTTGACCCATAATGGTCGATACAAAGAATGCTGTCATTTCAAGACTCCAAAACAAGTTAGGAACTCTTAGTCTCACAGATTCAGTCAGTACTTTAAATTTCAGAAAAAACTAATTCATTTCTGCATCTCTCATTTGCTGCTTCTTAAAAAATCCTGGATGTGAGAGCTATATAGGAGAAATGAGGATTGACCTCCTCTCTCAGGGTTGCTGTGATTTAACACTTTTAACTTCTTAGCTGCTTCTTGGATTGCATAGCTTTCCAGTCACTAATAACTTGATAATTTTTTCCATAAATATAAGCAAATGGTCCATACCAGCACACAAACAGCCCTTTTTGTAGCCTGTTTAATTATAGGAAATGCCACAGTACGAAAGATTCTTTCCCTTTAGCGTAATGGCACAGAATAATATAGACAAAATGTTATGGAGTAAATAACTAGGACTTGATGTGGGAAAATAACTGTAGTTTCAACCGCCATAACAGAGGATATGAAAATTACAAAGTTTTTCCAGCAGTTGAATTACTTAAAATGCAAACATCGATGTGCCTTTTCATGGCGTTTACAAAAAATACTTGATTTTTTTTTTTTCCCCCAAGATTCTACTTGGAAAAGGCTTCATGGACATGAGTACTTCATAACTTCTTGCTAATAATATAGGTGGAATTCGTGGCTACTGAAAGGCATGATAAGTATCTAAATACTTGTGGCTGCTTGTGACAGTGTTTAGAGCCGAGAAGTTGTGCGTTGTATTGGTAGTAGTGTGCTGTGGTAATCAAAGTTAGACTGTAAGATACGAAGCATTTTGGAGAGCAGTGGCCATTCTTTTTTTTTTCTTTTAAATAAATTTTGTATTTCCAATAAGAGGCAGCTTCTGCTATTATATAAAGTTTTGGTACAATGAATGTGATGTTTGCTGAAACGTCAGTTCAGCCCCTGCCTCGTAAAGAAACTGCACTAAGAAACTGTTCTCCTGTCTGAGTTACGTTAGTAGAGGTTTTGGTATCATCTGCCAGAACTTGCCATGTTTAGGAGGCTTACCATAGAATTAAGAGTATTATGGATGGATATGTCCTGTTCTGATTTTTTTTGTTATTTTTAAATAGAGCATATCTCAATAGAAGTTGATCCCAGTTCTGCTTAACTTGCAGCCAGTCCCCCATGTAGCTGCAAAATTGAATGTAGGCAAGGAAAGTGATGCTACTCATCCTGCCTTGAACCCGTTTGAGCAGGGTGGTGGCCAGCATCTGCCTGGTGGGGTTCACCTCTTGAGGTGGGGTTCACCTCAGTGGTTCAGCTGCAGCTTCCCGCTGGCTGCCCTGTTACGTGCCTGGTGGCAGAGCTGTGCTATGATGAGGACCACTGCTTCATCTGAATCTCCAGCCAAGGGAGACACTGCTGTGCTAGGACAAGTTCTGTCTGTTGTTGGCTACTCCTGATAACCTTCTTTTCTTCCATATACTTAGAGATGACATCCAGAATGAGCTGTTCCATCACTTTTCCAGGGATGTAGGTGAGGCTGACTGGCCTGTAGTTTCCTCGGTCCTCCTTCTTACCCTTTTTGAAAACTGGAGTGACACTGGCTTTCCTCCAGTCCTTAGGCACCTCTCCTGTTCTCCATGACCTTTCAAAGATGATGGAGAGTGGCTGAGCAATAACATCTGCCAACTCCCTCAGCACTCGTGGGTGCATCCCATTGGGTCCTATGGATTTGTCGCTGTTCAGTTTACTTAAATGAGCTCTATCCTGGTCCTCCTAGACCAAGGGAAAGTCTTCCTTTCTGCAGACTTTCTCTCGTATCTCCAGGGTCTGGGATTCCTGAGGGCCTGCCATAGCAGTAAAGACTGAAGCAAAGAAGGCTTTCAGTAACTCCGCCTTCTCTGTGTCCTCCATCACCAAGACACCCACCTCATTCAACAGCAGGCCCACATTTTCCCTAGTCTTCCTTTTGCTACTGATGCACTTCAAGAAGCCCTTCTTGTTGTCTTTGACATCATTTGCCAGATTTAATTCCAAGTGGCCCTTAGCCTTCCTCGTCACATCCCTGCATTCTCTGACAATGTTCGTACATTCCTCCCAAGTGGCCTGTCCCTTTTTCCACATTCCATAAATTTCCTTCCTCCGTTTGAGTTTTTCTAGCAGCTCCTTGCTCATCCATGCAGGTCTCCTGTCCCTTTTCCTTGATTTCTTACTCCTAGGGATGCACCAATCTTGAGCTTGGAGGAAGTGGTGCTTGAATATTAACCAGCTCTCTTGAAGCCCCCTACTTTTCAGAGCCCTAACCCATGAGATCCCTCCAGGTAGGTCCCTGAAGAGGCCAGAGTTAGCTGTCCTGAAGTCCAGGGCTGTAATCCTACTTACTGCCCCGCTTCTTCCATGCGGGATCCTGAACTCCACCATCTCATGGTCACTGTAGCCAAGGCTGCCCTCACCCTTCCCATCCCCAACCAGTCCCTCTTTGTTAGTACAAGGTCCAGCAGAACACCTCTCCTTGTTGGCTTCTCCACCGCCTATGTCAACAAGTTGTCATCAATGCTGTGTGGGAACCTCTTGGACTGTGTGTGCCTGGCTGTGTTGTCTTTCCAGCAGGTATCAGGGCGGTTGAAGTCCACCATGAGAACCAGGGCCTGTGATCATGAGGCTGCTTTCAGCTCTCTGTAGAAGGCTTCATCAACTTTCTCATCCTGATCAGGCGGCCTGTAGTAAACACCCACAGCAGTGTCACTGATATGAGCCTGCCCCTTAATTCTTACCCACAGACTCTTGACCCCATTCTTCATCTGCTCCTAGGCAGAGCTTGATACATTCCAATTGCTCCCTAACATGGAGAGCAACTCCACCACCTCGCCTTCCTGGCCTGTCCTTCCCAAAAAGTACGTAGCCATCCCTGGCAGCATTCCAGTCATGTGAGCTGTCCCACCATGTCTCTGTAACTGCAATGAGATCATTGCCCTGTGACTGCACACAGATCTCATAATTCTTCCTGTTTATTCCCCATGCTGCATGTGTTGGTGTACAGGCATTTCAGAGGTGTAATTGAACATGGAGATTTCCCAGGAGGGGTGGAAGAGGATCCACCATAGCCATACACACCCTTGAGGTGGCTGGCCTTTTGGTTCTCATCTTGGGAGGCAGCTACGGAATGTTTGTCATTGTTCTGGTTGACCTGGCTTGTTCCCCAGTTGGATGCGATGGTGTGAGCATTACCGCTTTGGACCCCACTCCCTGAGTCCTTCAGTTTAAAGCCCACCTCACCAGGTTGGCCAGGCTGCTGCCAAAGATTCCCTTGCATCTTCTCGACAGGTGGATTCCATCCCTATCTAATAAATTACAGTCATCAGAGAAGGTCCCATTGTCATAAAAGCCAGAACCCTCATGACAGCACCAGCCACGAAACCAGAAGTTGATCTGCTTCATATGTCTGTTTCTGGCTGCCCCCTTTCCTCACAGGTTGGGGAGCTGAGGTGGAGCGGTTGAGATGCATTTGTGGCAGTCTAAGTATGGAAACGTACTTCAGAGCATCTTGCTGCCACTTTCACGTGTTCAACCTTGCTGTCCAGTTAGTGTTTGCACGGCACAGCTCAGTGGCAGGACTCCCTGTGCTACCCACTGCATACATTCACACGTAAGTTAGATTTTTCACGTAGAAAGATCATTAGCAGGTTTCCTGAACATCAGAATGCAATCCACTCTCAACAACACTAGACGTTAATGAGGCAGCAATTTCTTAACTGAGCACTAGGTGAGAACTTTGAAAACCAACCTGACCTAGTTTGAAAACCATTCTCCGTCACTAATTTGATGTGTGTTAGTGGTAGCTTTTGCTTACTGGTGTTCTTGAGCACCATATACTAACCAGTGGCATTTTCTTTTTGCCTGAAGTTTGTCGTTTTGAAGAAATTTACAAGCAGGTTTTTCAAAGTCATATAAAGCAATCAAAACAAAGTGAGTGTCATTTTATTCTGGAGTAAACAGCTGGGCCTTACAGGAATGTGTGCGGTTAACTACAACCTCGTAACCATTTCGTTATCATCAGTTCTATTCCCCAGATACATAAGGCTAAGAGTATTGTTTGATGAATGTAGTGATGTGTGGTTTTTAATTGAATTAGTTTACATGATTGAAAGGAGCTGTTCAAGCAGGCGTTAATGTATTTAAACCAGGATATCTGATTTTCTTGTGGCCAAGGTTGACTTAATGCCTTAATGCAATAATTCTGTCCAGAATTACAGACAACCTCACACTGCCAGCTGAGATACTAACGTTTTTGTAAACTTGATTTTTGCAATTCAGAATGAACAGTTGTAACGGAGATGTCTTTTCTAATGACCAAGAGCAAAATGACTAACAATACTGATACTTTATTTACCATAAATCAGATTTTAAGAGGAGGACCACCAAGTGGATAGCTAGAATTTTATCATTAAATACTCTTCTCCTGTTGTATGTTGATACCAGTCAGTAGATTCAGGAAGGCAGCACTGCACTAATTGGTACTGAAAAAGTTATTTTAACTGCCGTGACTAGAAATGAAGATGCCAAATATTTTTTTCTTACTCTTTCTCAAAGTATCAGTGTATATTACAAGCTGTAAAATGTAAAGTGAAAGGTACCTCATTCTGAATGTCTCTTATGTGTAGAAACAATGATTTTTGTAATACATCAGCCACTCATTGGAGCTTCAAAGGATGGTCTAAATGAAGAGTAATTTTTGCAAAGTGAGAATATGATTCACGTGTACTTGCTGACACAAGGAAGGAGTTGTTAGTTTTCAGAGCCGATCTGAACAAAAAAAGATAAGCACCCGAGGTAATGTTTTGGCTGTGCTCTTTAGCAGTGTTTCTAGAAACTGCATCCTCGGGACACTGGTGAAATATTGCAACTCCAGCAGGAAAGAATGGTGAGCAGAACGCACAGTAGGGGTTAGTGTAAGAACAAAAGAAATAGCAAGATAGTGCTGTTTCATTAATAGAACAAGAAAGAGTTTGAAGAGCACAAACAACTGAAAAGTAGGCTGCCAAGTAGACACTGTGAACTTGAGCAACTTTGAGCATGTTTTAAAGAAAAAAGACATTAAAGACAGACTAGAAAATAGGCTTTTTATGCGTGCAATCTTTTGAGCAGTTAATGTATTTGCTGTGCGTGAAATTTGCCAAACTTTATTGGCACTGAGGTAAGTAATGACAAATAAAGGAACATTTGAATTTTTTTTTAAAGATTTGGTAACTTTTTTTTTTGAGAGAGAAAAGTTTTGCTGTATGCTCATGCAAATGATTTTGAAGGATAATGACTGGGCTGTAAGCTTTGCTACTGCTGGGTTTGCAGGTGGTTACTGTTCTTGAGTATGTCAGCACTATTGTGAATCTTTGGCGATTGTTGGAAAGCTTTATTGCCACATATGTGGCATTGATTAATTTGTTTCCTGCTGTACGGTGCGTAAGCCCTGACACGTTAGAAGTGATGTGTGGATACCATACCTTTGATTTTGGCCATATTTTCCCTGTGCACAAAGGACCTTCCCTGCTAGTACATGTGAAACAAAAAAAATGTTTTCAATTTAGTAGCTGAAATGAATGAAACAAGCTATAAAGTAATAGAATTATGTTTGAAAGTTAATGATGAGCAGGTTTGTAAAGATGTTTTTCACTGTGCTCTTGTTACATGAGTTAAAATGCTGGCCTCTTTGATGCTTAATAGCAGCATTTTGGAACCACTGAGAGAGACAGGTACTTGAGACCTTGCAAAATGCAGTATTTATTTTGCTTGCAAAACATGTGGTGCCCTGGGATTGTCCCTTCTTAGCTATAGCTCACCCATGTTAAGCTTTTGCTGCCAAAGAAAACTGGAGTTAAAAGGACTTCTTCAGCCAATTCCGGATGCATTATTTGCATGCTGTGTAACGTGTCTCGAAGCAGCCCTTGTGCGCGCCTGCAGGAAGCATGCTCGAATTCCTCAGCATCTCTGTCCTCTGCTGCATGCTGATCACCCCGGCTCGCGCCGCCGCTGCTGCGAATGCACGCTGTGCTGATGCAGGCACCGTGATAGGAAGTACCTAGGCCTGTCATAGACAAACAGGTCCGGAAAAAAAGTGTGAGCCTGACGTATGGTGTGGCCATAGCAACAAGCAGAGATGAGGGTGCCATTTTGGAGTTAATGCAGGCTAGTGTGGCTCAACAAGAAGCCAGAAAGTATCTTTGCTGGATTTACAAAACTGTTCTGTATATGCACGTCAGAGGTTTTTTGAAACACACTACTTGCAAGAAGACAGCTTACAAAAACCAAAATCTGTAATTAAGTATGTAAGGGTGTCTTTAAGTGAAATTATTTTTCACTTGCAGTGGAAACTTTAGCTGGAAAATTTATAAGCACGCTTACTCCTGAGAAATACGAAAGTGATGAATTGTTTGATAAATAGTAGAATATCTCTTTGCATAAACTTTAAAGCCCAGAGCTCAGATTTCTCAGTAAAATGTGTTTTTCTTGTACTATGAAGCATGGCCAAAGTTTTGTATGTCTGAATACTGCGCCCAGGTAAGATTGCATTTCATAATTTGGTAATTAGTTGCTTTTTCCTCTTTTCTTAGCATCAGTGAAAACAAATATGTACATTTTCTAGCTGGGCGGGGTTTTCTGCAGCTCTTTTTGATCGTTGCTGAAAGGGTTTCCCAGGCTTTGTTATAGGAGAGCTCTTAAAGCTCATCAGTGTGAAGATGATGCAGTTGGTAGATATATAGTGAGAGCCTGGCATTTCTAGCACAGCTTTCAGCAGCTCTGAGTACATTGCTGCTTACAGAACTTGATTTTTAAAATGGAATGACTAAATTTTAAAGACAAGAAGATGAAAGTGCTCTGGAAAACTTCTGCAGAAACAAATCTTGGCATTTGGGGCCTAAAACTTAAGTAATGATTTTTCTTTGGTGGTCAGGAATATACGTCTGTAATCTGATCTTTGTTTTACAGAGCTGTGAAAGATAGATTGGTTATAGGAATGGTATAACAATACAAAATAAAACTATGTTTTATAGTATAAAGTAGAACTGCAGGAAGATGAATTTGGTAACTATGTTGTGATGGATTTTTTGTCTTTCTGGTTAGATACTATCCCTGTGCTCATGTGTCTCAGATTTTATAGATATGGTATAAATTAAAGCATGCTGATGTACAATAGGGATTTTAGGCTTTTTCTTGGCGATTATTATCAGAGCTTAAAAAATATCCCGGTCATAGAAAACTAAAGCTGCCTGACTAATGAGAGGCAGGATGAGAGTACAGCTGTTGGTCTTACGTCTTGTTACAGCTCATCGTTTGAATAGTGTTTCTAACCAGTATGAAACTGTGACTTAATTGCTCCTGAGAGAAGAGTGGTCTGGGGTTTGTTTTTGTTTCCTTTTTTGGTTCCTTCTACAGTGTCTTGGCTGTTGTGAAACAACAGCACGCTCTACACAAATCTGTCTGTTCCCTGATCTGTCTTTCCACCCCACGGTCCTGCCCAACAGTGATCTCTTGCCTTTGCTGATGCCTGTGGCTTTGTTGAATGGCGAGAGTCACGCCGACCCTGGCTGCGTCTGCTGGGTGGCTTGGTCATGGACTTGTAGGTGTCAGCACTGGAAGTGATAACATCCAGTTTGGCTTGTACCTTTTGACTACTAGGACGCTTCAAGGAGTCTGCAAACTCAGACAAATAGCTCAGCTTTGCTTCATAGTCCTTTTACTCTTTGAAAATTTTTCTAATCAAGACCTGGGACTTCATGTATTTATGCTGTTATTTTAATAAAAAGTGATTAATACAGCAGTACAATGAACAGTAGACAAGGCAAATGTTTCTTCTAGTTGGGAAAAGTACGTGTTGTGGTTACAGTGAACTGGGTGATATTGGTAATTTCTGTCAACCTAATGCACGCTGACAAAACAGTCTAAAAATCAGCAGCATGTTTGGTTTTTAAAAGCTGGGAATGTGGTTTTCACACATGAGGCAGTAAATGAAGCAGTAATCAATAGAATAGGCATATAAATCCCCTGAAGTGAGTATGAAAATCATCATTAATGTTCACTGAAGTTATCAAATGTTGTCTCATTTTTAATGGAATTTACCTTAGACGAGATAAACTCCCTAGTTAACTATGTAGTCCTACACAGATGAATTACACTTGTTACACTCTTTCAGTTCTGTTACCTGGTTTGGAGATTGAGCAGAAGTATGGCATTGCAGGGGCTGGAAGGTGGTACTAGAGCATTGCTCCTTTGCGTGGGGCATTTGAGCAGTTTGTTCAGGTTCAACTAGAACTTGGTCTAATGCCTGCTGGAGCTAACGGAGTCTTTAAATTTACTGTGTCAGGCTGTGGATGGAGCCCATAGCAAGTTTTATTTAGCATTGTCATCTCTTTGATAAAGAGTTAGTAGAATCAATTGTTAAGCAGCGGCTTTGGAGGACTGGAGGAAGTTTAATTTGTTGCAGTCTGTGAGCCTTTTTATCGTTTCTGTCCTTCTCATGGCAAAATGGGCTTGTGCGTGTGTATAAGCCCCCACATAAATGGGTCAACTGATGTCCTTCTGCATCTGCCGTCGTCTTTCCAGTGTTTCCTGTGCTGCTCAGAGCTTTTCCAGCTGCTCCAGACGTATGTAAATGGACAAAAAGCAGCCAAATTTTCCCAGCTTTTTTTTTTTTTTACTAATAAAAATGCAAGCCAAAGATGATGCTTATGGACATTGTTTACTGGTAGACTTGGCAGTCTTAGGTTAATGGTTCATAACTTAAGTTCTTAACTTAAGTCTTAGGTTAATGGTGATCTTCAGGGTGTTTTCCAACCTAAATGATTACATGCTTCTGTTTATTTAGAGCTTACTGGTTTTGTTTGATTTTAAGATGTTTTTCAAACTAGGGATGATTTTTATAGACACTTAAAAGTATTTAAGAGGAATGAAATATGAAAATGCCTTGTTTCTTGATAAAATACCTAATATTCTTGAAAGGATAATAGATAGTCTTTTACTTGAATAATGTCTGTGTATTTTGTATCCATATTGCAAGTTCATCAGAGAATATACCCCAATCTAATGATGTGCTTTTCTTCTGTTAGTGGAACCTAATCAGTTTCCAGTATGCAATGTTACTTTCACAATTTTTAGTCTACCTTTGGTTTCAAATTTTGCATGAATGGCAGGACTTGTCACAGTTTAGTGTTCGGAAAAGAGAGTAAGTGATAGTGGGTTGTGATTGATTACAGAGCAGCCTTACATTTCAAATGAAATTATCTTTAATGGTTTGGTATGCTATGTAAGTTCATTAAGGGACCCGAACTGTGAAAGCTAAAGCATCTCAATTTATTTGTTACTAATGTACATTTAACCATTGTTAAATATAAAATATTTACTGGTTATAAACCATAAATAAATAAAGCAGTGTTTACAAAAGGTGATTACTGTATGGTGTTACAGTACGTACTGGAAATTGCTAAATAC
This sequence comes from Cariama cristata, assembly GCF_000690535.1. Lineage (NCBI taxonomy): Eukaryota > Metazoa > Chordata > Aves > Cariamiformes > Cariamidae > Cariama > Cariama cristata. Next base: position 16,751 of record NW_009612336.1, read on the forward strand.
AAGCTGCATTTGAGCATTTTCAAAGGAAATATTGATTTAGAAATAAAATTGTTTCCTTGTAAATGTCAATTTATTGGTGCTCTGTCAAACGGATTGCTCAGGAGCAACCCACAGTACCATTACTGAGGGGTGAGTGATTGATGTGGCAAGTAAACTTTGATACCTACTTCCGTATTCCATACTGTTTATTCTTCAAAAAAGGTTGGCATTAAAATGTTTTCTACGTTTGAACAATCAGTTGTGAATAACGCAAAAAATGGTGAAAAAAAAAAAAAAGGTGGAGGATTACTGAAAGGGTGCCTCTCGCCTGAAATCCAATTCTACAAAGTTAATGGGAAATGCATATGTTTATACTCCTGTGTATTGTGTGACTTCAGATAATCTTGGCGCTTTGTTTGTTGATAGTTTCATTTTCTAACAAGGAGTGAACTTCATCCAGGTGAGAGGGCTCCTACAAAATCCTTTCAGCTGTTGTGATGAGTCTGTATTGGAGACTAACAGATTACATAGGAGTTGTGCTTCAGCAGCTCCCTGTAGCTACCTTAAATAAAAATTAGTGCAAAACCAACAGTCTTTGGCAGGGCTCCTGGCTGTAGCCCATGGGCTCTGAGCTGGTGAGACCAAAACTAGCTCCACCCTGGAGGATATGTGAGCCATGTAGCACGAGAGTCGTTCTGGGTTAATGCCCCCGTCTCACAACAGTACGATGGTGTGGAGTAGGAAGGAACAAAATTTTCATAGGATAGAGCGATGCTGCAGGTCTACACTCGTGGAAGAACCAGGCATCCACCTGCATCTCCTGACCCTCAGTCATTGTTCCTGGTGCTTTCAGTTTCCAAGAGCCTGCTTTCCCGAGCAAGTGAGATCCTTTCTGTGTTCCTTCCAATCTGTATTACAAATTATGAGCTACGTGGAAACTGTAGTAGCTAGAGGTGAGGAATGCTAACGGTCAGTCCATTTCTTCAACTGCCCCTCAGCTGTTGGTTGCCGCCCAGCTGAGATTTGGCTGTGACAGTCTGAGCACTCGTCTGCTCTCCTCCAGTGCAAGGTTAAACAGGCTTTCCAAACCCAAAGGAACCCATCTCTGTTGGCATGGGACAGCAAGGAGTGTTTGCCGTCAGGCATGGGTGCGTCACTCGTCTTTACCAGTACTTGGCCAATACCTGCCCAGAGTGGCCTGGTCTGAACCCGCCAAGCCCCAACCAGGTATGCAGACGTCCACGGCTGGGGAACCGAGTGCCAGGCGATGTAGTGGAGCAACAGCTCTGCATGATCCAAACGCAGCAGCACTCCACCGCGTGCTGTCACAATGACACAAGAAGTCGGTGCCCAAAAAGATGCTTGGATCATTTATGTAGGATAAGAGGCAAAGTAGACACGAAATAGACACGAAATAGATATGAAGTAAGGAAACATGAATGTACCACCAGCTTCCTCATGCAAATACTGAGACTTCTATTGAGAAGGGTTTAAATGACACAGGTAGTAAGCACGCAATTCAGGAAAGTACAGAGCTGCCTTTGGCCTGGTTTTGTTATCTTGTCTCCATCTCTCTCGTGTACCAGTAAACCCAACCTCACAGTACACCTGACTGTGGGACTGGAAAGTACTTGGGTTTCATGCTTGTTTGCTTAATTTGTCCTAGAGGCGTTTGGGTGAAGCGTTCACTTGGACAAAAAAAGCCGCATTACATTTTTGTGTGTTTCCCTGTATGCATGAAATAAAGGTGTAATGGGTGAGACTCCTTGTTTCTCCTGTTCTGGGTGGATAGATCTTCATTTTTTGTGAATCTACATAGATTTACAGCATGTTTAGAGCATCTAAATAAATAATCAAATGAAAGGTATGAAGGACACATTGAAATGAATATTAGTTGGTGAATAACCCTTGCAGAGTTTTTTTCCTTGAAAGAACAATGACACTATCAACTGCACTTTAGTTAGAATTACAACAGCCATGGTTTAATAAGAACTGGAACCTGAACCAACAAAATTGCATGAAACACCTTGCAGTCTGCTTTCAAAATGTTGGTGTCTACTATGGTTGATTACAGACACTTGCTAAGGCGTGTTTACATCAGAGCTGTACGGAGCTCGTTGCAGTATTAGTAGTTATTTTGCAGTCTACAGTTCTCTGCTTTTGTCTGTGGTATCATTGCTTTTACCTTCTGTCTTTTTTTGTAAACTGAGCAATAGTATGTAGAAGGCTAGGAAATAGTTTGGTTCATATTTGGTTTTCATATATATTAGAATTAGGACAAAAAGTTGTATTTAATTTTTGCTTTTTCACAGGAACGGTATGTACCTTTAAAGAGGATGATTAAGACTCTTTTAGTATGAAATGTCAACTATTCAACAAGACTTCTGATGAACTGTTAAAGCATGTGCTTGACCAGGTCTACAGTAGGAACACCTCAATAAAATAAGAATGTCATGTTACAGAAGTAAGATTAATCCAGCAATACCAGTGAAGCTGTTTTTTGCCCTTACATAGCAAGCCAGTTTTCTTGTGAAATAAGCAACACCTGTAAAGCTCAGTTTTTGCTGGTATAGCTGTATCAGTCCTGGGGTGAATGTGCCATCACAGCTCTATGGGTAAAGTATCACTCCTTTTTGCACGTTTGTTAAGACATAGCAGTCTGCAAAAATGCATAATGTGGGTACAAACCTCTTTGTGGCTATGCTACAGTAAATATTTATGGGGTAGGTATTTACTTGCAGGGTCCATATACACATATATATATGAAAAAATAGAAATAAGTTATTTAGATGCTTCTGCATTTTATATTCCTTTTATTAGAGACCTATTTCTTAGCCCAAATTGACACTCATGTTGAAGGAAAAAAACTCTTAAACGACAAAAGGAGGGGAAAACTGCAGAAGTTTTTCTTTCTAGATATCTTGACATTGTTTGTGAGTAACAGTCTGAAAGTTGCATGAGATCTGTGGGGTGATCAAGCAATAAGTGCATTATTCTTCCTTGTAACTGGTGGCGAGCTGGAATTTTTTACTCATATTTTTTATGTTCTGTGTCTGTCAGACGTGGCTGCCAGTGTTAACTAGGCAAATGTTAACTAGATATGAGCTAGGAAAAGCAGAAAAAACTTTGTCAAATATGTTTAAAGCCAAATCTTTTCCATTCACTAAGAAGGGAACTGTTAGAATTTCCTACCAATATATTTTATTAGCACCCCCCCCCCCCCCGCCGTTTCTCTGTTCACAATACTTGAATAACAAAGTACTTGTTTGCAGAGGAGCGTTTTGATGTTAGAAGAAATCATCTTTATAGTTTTTCTAGTGTGAATACCTTTATGGATTCAGCACAAATTGTCTTGGAAAAAGCTTAAACTCACTATGTTATGCCGTAATAGGAGTGTCCTTATGAGGTGTTCAACACTGATGTAGCTTGTAAATCTTACTTAGGCAAATCAGTTGTAGAAAAGGCATCTGCAGTTGCCGTAGCTGGGATAACACATGCAAGTTGTCGGAATTTCTGTGCTGCAGGGCATGGGCTGTTAGCTGGAGCTAAGAGCGCATGTATCTCCATGGCACGCTATTTCTTATTAACAGCAGCATTCCTTCAGCTTCAGTATTTCATAATTTGAGGTCTGTTATTGAAGTGTTATGTCTTTGAAGTACCTCTGACGCATTTACTCTTCTTTTCTTAAATGCCTTGGGACTGAAAGTCTCTGCACAGCTGTGCTGAAGTAGGCAAAGCCATGTGAAGGAGATGCATATACTAGATCACACTGGTCTTTTGAATCAGGTCTTTTTTCTTCTTTGCTTTTTGTAAAGCATGTTAAAATGTCTTTAAGGCGTAGGAGCTTACTGCTGAGGAGCATAGACGCCCCTGGGACTCCACTTACAGTAAAACTTGCCAGTTTTGTGTCTTAGTTGCCCCCACAAAACATCCTTGGCTGGGGCTGTACTTTGGGAGGAATCAGGGCGTGGGTGTCAATATGTTGTTTGAAAAATGTCTAGTTTCAAAGCATGACAAAGAAGTGGCAGCTCAATGAAACATAAAATATGGTGTAAGCTAAATTGTGCAGCTGTATCTGAGGCTGAGATTTCCATCTGGCTTTCTCACTGTGCTTTGCTTGGAGGAGAGAGAGAGGCAGGATGTGTTTTTGTTTGCAGATAAGGAGAAGGAGTGAAAGTGATACCAGTGCTTTAGCTATTTGGTCGTCATTGCTCCCAAGACAGGAATGGATGTGTGCAATGGAAAGAATTGAGCAGAAAGACCAGAAACGGCAGTAGCAGATCCTTCTGAACAGCAGTTTCTAAGAAAGAATGGACGAAAAGGTGTGACTAAGAATGAGTTGCTATGCGATTCGTGAGGCAGTTTGAAAGAGGAAGGCTTATCTTTTTCTTTCGTCCCACATCTAATTTATTTTTCACTTTTGATTTTATTTTGGGAGTTGTTATGGCTATCTCACCGTCCTGTACAAGTCACTATATATATATATATATACAGTTTACGTAATACAAGCATTAAGGGAAGGGGAGTAAATTTTTTTTTTCCCTTCCATATGTAATAGGTCTTGATTCTGCTCTTCCAAGAGAGGACTCTTCCTAAAAGGAGGTTGGAAGGTCAGAGAGTGAGTCTTCTGATGGAGTATTGAACTATTTGGTTTTGAGATTTGGTCGCAAGAAAGCCTGAGCAGCTTGTGTAAGAGGTGTGTTGGGGCGACTCCTGGAAGTGAAGTGATAATTAAATAATTTGTATTCTATTTTCCACTTTTCCGTCCAAATTATAGTTTCTATAAAATATGAGAGTTATTGTAAAGCAAAAAAAAATGCTGCCAGGGTGTTGTAAGGGAACGAATCATTGTAAAAGTGTCCAAGTTAGGGCCCTCTCACAGTGGTATTTTGTGGCTTCTTCCAGAGCTGCTTTGATAAATTCATTTAGATTGTTCCCTGTAAAGTTGGCTGGAGGAGTAATAGCAAGAGAAGCATGCCATTGAAATAGCTTGCATAAATATGATGGATTTTTGCATATCAAGTAGATAGGAAAAGTATGAAATACGAAATCTCCATTTGCTCTGGGGTCCCTGAGCTCATGTCTAGTGCAAGCTGAGCACACATTTGATTTGTGTGACAGCATCTTTTATAGATACAGAGAGAAACTTTGAGCAGAACAGTTTGGTGTCTGTTGAGTAATATGCTGATACGGTGAATTAACTGAGTGGAATAGGTATTTCCACTAACATTGCAGTAATTTAAGCATGATTTTAAAAAATACTGCCTTAACCCAGGATACTTGTTCAAAGAGTTTCCAGGCCAGAGGTATAAATAACTGGTCTGTTGTTTCACAACTTACCACATTGTGATGCGGATGTATTGTATGTTTGCATCAATACACTGGGGATATATGCATAAAAACATGATACACATCGTGGTTTTATGATGTGAGGTGTCTCTCTCTCTCTGCATGCGCATGCCCACCCACCCACCCACCCCCTTAAGTAAAGGTAAAGGGTTTTTAATGTTGTTTTTAGGGCAAAACTTGAAAAGCCTTCTGTTCACATCAGGTACCATTCACAATAGTAATCCCATGGATGAAACCATGGGATTGTGGTTACGCATTTGATTCTGTCAGTTGCCAAGCAGGATAGAGAGATAACCACCTGAGCTATTCATCGCTGCTTCCTGCAACCGCCTCCTCAAATCTGCTGTCGTAACTGCAGCTGTCATCACACCCTGATCCACTTTTCTCTGATCTAAGTTAGCTTTAAACAGTAGCTTTTTTCTAATTTGCATCTTGTTACAGCATTGAATTACAGGGAAAATAAATATATAGCAGAATATTGTAAACAGCAAAATATTTGTTAAAGTTAAGCTCTGTTTACTGCAGGGTTATTTTTTTAGAAACCGTTATATGCATACTGTACTCTATCATTGTGTAGAAGAATTCCTGCAAGAAAACTGTAGGTGAATATTGCTTCTTAAAAGATAACCAGTGGTCCCCAAAACATGGGTTGAAATAGGGTGTACTTTTTGTTGCCTGTGCAATTGCTCTGGAGTGTCTCTTGAAAATACTGCAGTTGTAGAGAATACCTGTAAAGACTCTACTGTCGTGTGATTGAAAATTAGTGAACTACATTGTGAGATTTCTGGTCTGAAAAAAGTTAAATGTGTTCCTATATATTCATAGCTAATGCTTATATTATCGCTAGAGGGCAGTAAATACAAACACTGAATTCCATATTGTATCAGAAAGTCTTTTTTTTTTTCTTCTTTTTTTGTTTAAATTTATAAAGAAGCCTAACTGTTTATTAAACAACTCAGCTCCTGGGTTTTACTATGTATTTCCCCTAAAATAGTTCAAAAAAACATTGTTATGTCAGTTTGTTCATCAACATAAAATTCTCATATTTAATGCATGAGAATTACATATTCCTAAATAAAAAGATCTATAAAATTATGTAGCTTAGGCTATTCCATCGTGTTTAATGAATGCAATTCTGACAAGCAAGAGGCTGCCAAGAAAGCCTTTTCAAAGCAGCGTAATTATGCTACAATTAGGATCCTTAAAGCTGATGCTCCTTCAGAAGAGTTAGGGATTTGTTCCAATTACAGCCATCGATTCTCAGCCACCAGTGGAGTTCATTTGTTCTTGATATCTGTGTAAGACCCAACTTTGTCTCTACCCCTGCTGCTCACTTGGTGTGTGGTAGGTGATTGCTGCAGCTGGAACAACTCCTCATATTTGTAAAATTCCTAATTTTTTTTAAAAAAAAAATTCTGTATTTCCTCTCCTTCCAGTCATGGAGTCTTAGGTGGAACCCAGAGAAGTTCAGTGAGACTTGTTGATTCGGTGTAGTTTCCATGTCCCTAGCTGTCCTGCTTCTTCCTCCAGACAAGTTCTGGTTTTTGGCTTGGCTCGGTCGATCCACAAACCCTTGCTTGCTGGATGAAATGGCCATTCTTTTCTACTGTGGTCTTCCAGCACGGAGTAGACTTTCCATTTTGTGGGGAGGCTTTCTGCTAGGGTACACACCAGCATAAATGCCACACGGAGTTGGCTAATGCTGTGAAAACAGTCTTGTGTTTGTGACCATTAGGAGTTGCATTTGAGATGTGTGATTATTGCTGTTCTCTGGTTTGTGGTCAGCCTAAAACTGTTTATTGGTATTTTCAGACAGGCTTCTCATTTGACTCATAAGGTATCTTCAGGCTATCTGTTTCTGTTTGTAAGGCATATGACCTTGAGAACTAAAATTGGTGATGTGTTTAGCTGTCTTCGTCTTTGTCTTACCTTTTGCTGCTTACTAGACAATGTGCACTACATCCAGCACACTTGTATTAAGGATTGATGCTGAGACATCTCTTTGAAGGTTCCTAGTGCAGCTTCATAGTCAATCCAGGGGTTACAGTTGAGAGTTGAAAAGCACTCTTCTCCTGCCTTCAAATCTGAGCACGTTTCTGCTGGAGCTCCCATATTACCCATCGCTGACCTGTCGAAGGAAAGACCGAGATCATAAGTCTCCTGTGGGACAGTTCAAATGTACTGCAACTGAATCAACAAAGTGGCCCTTCAGTCGTCTTCCTATCCTTTTCCTCAAGCCTGAAATGTTGCCATCTTTCCCGTTGACTGAACCTTCAGGAATCTTTGCTTACTAACAAAGCCAGAAAGGAGCACAGATACTTTATTTCAGAGGATGAAGGTTTCTCCCAGGCTGCTAAGGATGTAATTCTCTTCCTTGTCCTTGTCAGTAATGTTTCTGTATGAGAAGCCCTGTTCTGTATCTCAGGAAAAATGAGCTTTCCTTGACTGTCTTGTATTCCATAGGTCCGGTCTGTATACTCTACAGTGGTTTACAGGCTATATGTCCTTCCAGAAAGTTGTGATCATCAATATGACGGATAAATAAAAGGATAAAAACCTCACTAACATTGGTGAAATCTGCATGCCTTTGCATGCACTTGGAATGATGAAAAAAAGGAGCAACCTAATACTGAAATTCTTCATATTCTTGTTGAATGACAATAAAATTTAGGTTAATAGTAGGTTTTTTTCTGACTATGGCAATAGTACAGAGCTTTATAGTGAACCAAAAAATAGTTTAAGAGGTATGAGTGCTGACAGCTCCAGAAGTTTGCACAGAGGTAGAGATTACTTCTTCAATTACAGGAAGAACATTTGAGATCATTCAGTGCAATCCTGATTTCATCACAAATGCACAGCTTTTAAATTCTTAAGGTTGCTTTCAAGCAGAGCATGTTTGTAGAAGATGTATCACGAACACTGTTTATACAAGTTATTTAGAAGTTAGAATTTCTAGAATGAGGATCTGCAATAGATAGGTTGAATTGTCATAGACTCATGGGGCCAAATGGATTACTGGATCTCCTGTGTCTCTCATATGGCTAACTTGCACATATCTATAGAAGTATTGAACTCACTGACCTGTGCTTGACTAATACGTGACTAGCGTTGGGCTAAAATGTATCTTCCAAAAAGCCTGCATTTCTTGAATTGAAGATACCAAGCAGCGGAGAATCTACCACTTCATTGCTGGTGTACGCTAATTTAGTAATTCTTGTTGTTAATCCACATGTCTTGTTCGTGGTTTGAGTTGGTTTCAGCTCATTCAGTTTGAGGCAGTTTCAACTGCCTTCCATTGCTTCTTGTTGCTTCGTTGGTGCTAGTGAACAGTTTGGTACACTGTATTTCCTCTTTGTCATGGTTCTACACAGTAACTGTATTCTTTTTAAGTTAAACAGCCTGGGGTTTTTCTTTTATTACACAAGTTTTTCTCTATCCACTGAATAATATTTGTAATTTTTTTTCCTACACACTGTATGCACACTAGAGCTGTATTGTGCTATTCCATCACCGGAGTTGCCAGAATGGTTTGTTCAGAGTATCTCTCTTTTTATTTAACATCACAGAAGGTGCAGATTTTTTGGGGTCAGTGTACTGCTGCAAGATGTCCTGTTGTGACTCTAAACTCTTCAGGGTTTTTGTATTCTTCAGTGTAGTCCACTGTTTTGTAATCACGGACTGCGTTCTCTATTGCCAGGTATCTTGGCAGTTAAATTCCTTGAACTGTAGTTTACATGAACGATGCCAATGTACTAAACAAGTGAGGCTGCTGGTGGTAGCTTCCACATGGCCATAGTTTATCTCTTCCTCCTGCTTTTTTGTGTTCTCGGGAAGTTTTCACACTATGGAAGTTTTCATAGTAATGACTTAATTCCAGATCACCGATGAAGTAATTGAATACCATAAAATAGTCTCAGGCCTTGTAGAGCCTGACTTAAAACTGTCCCATTAGATGAAGACAGCCTGTTGATGTTTTTTAGAAACAGGTCAATAAGCAGGTTCTTAACCCATTTAGTGCATCCTCTCTCAACGTTGGGAGTGCTGTTGCAGAGTATTGTATAGTGTTAAAACAAATGCCCTACAACAATCCAAAAATATTATATGTTCAAAGTCATAAAATGATGTTGACTGGCGTTAGTTACCTTCCTATGTCTTAGTTCTTTATCAAGCAAATGCCTAGAATATGTGTGTTTCAGCTTTTTTATTATTTTACCGAGGACTGATTTTTTGTGAAGTGACTTGAAGTTACCCAGCCATCCTGCTTGCAAATTTTAATTGGCACAAAATTAACATTTTTGTAGTCTTTCAATATTTGCTAAAGCCGAACATCACAGCTCCTGGGATCTCTGCCACCTTTTTTTATGACTCCTGTGGAGAAAGTTGTCCAGGCTTGTTGATTAAATAATGGCTAACATTTCCTGTGGGTAATAAGGGACTTCATCATCCTTCTGCTTTTCAAGGTCAGTGTCATGATTCTTTCAAAACACACAACAGTGCTCATAAAAAACTTCCCATTTTTCTGAAACATTTTGTTACTCAGCTACTGTTATTTCATATTACACCTTTCTCGTTTCCATATTCTTTGCTTGATTTGAACCATTGTAGAAAATGTCATTATTCCCTTCTTCCCCCCGGTTTTCCTTTCGTGGATGTATGTGTGTATGAAAACAAGAATTTCCCTTTCACATAGGTGGATTTCCACTTTCCTCTAACTTCTGTTTTTCTTATCTTGAATTACTCTAGGTATTTAGTTTGTGTGGCAGGTATTTGCTGTACAGTCATCCATCCACCATAACCTTCTCTAAAGCTAATTATCCACTCATTCCAGCCTGGGAATTGAGGATGAAAATCAGCCAAAATTATCTCTGTAAATCAGTGCTGGTGTGAATTTTCCAATTATAAATTTCTAAAGTCATACTTCTACATGTAGCTGAAGTCAGAGGGCATGCTTCCTGAGTCAGTGAAGTCATACTAGTAAATTATATTGCAGCAATTGGTAGTTTTATGACGTGGAGTCTGTGGGTCTTGGAAAAATTATACAAATTAGTAATAAGCTGACAATATCAGATATAATTTCCTATTACCAGTGTAGTTAAGATGCAGCTAAAATAAATTGTTGTAACATGTATGTACATTGGATGAAAATATTTTTTCATAGTTTTGCATCAAAATTATCTAGCCAATAGCTCTATAAATACCATCCTTCAATAAATTCAATACACTATAATTCAGTAATTCTTTATGGATTTGTCTTTGTCTCATATGTTGGTGGGGAATAAATTGAAGGACAATTTTTTTAATTCATGTTAAAAAACTAATGTAATTTATGTAGTTGCCATTTTAAATATTCCTTATCTGAAACAAGTTCTCTGCTTTTGAGGACGGTTAAGATTTAAGGAGGAACCAGCCTTTAAAGTAACAAAGAGAAGTGATTTAAAAACTTAGCTTTCCAATGTCTGTTCATACTACCTATTGCAACCAAACTTTCATACCCACATGCTTCACTTCTTAAGTAGCCAGAAGTATAATGGCTGTTACTTTACTGTTTTCAAAGTCATAATTGAAATGGCCTTCTGAAGGGAGGCAGCATATTTTCAGTTCTCAGCATTGATGCTGAGTAGATGGCTGCAGTGGTCTCTTGCAGGTGATCAGAAAACAATGCAACGTAGATGTAGACAAGCTTTATATTCAGCATTACAAAGCTGAGCTGGAAGAATCAGGAGAAATATTTTCCAGAAGTACTTCTAGGCTACTTTAATGTCTTGCTGAGTCTCTAATAACCCAGGTCTGTTTTCAAAACTTAATTGTTTTATATTCATCTACCTGTATAGGTACAGGACGGGTAAAACTGTGCATATTATAAAGGAAATGCATTGGTAATGTGTTCATTCGTATTTTTTTATATTACCTATTTTAAGGAAAACAATATGCTTTCCATATGAAAATATGTAAGTGCTGGATGATCTGTATCCAGTTGTCACATTGCTATACATTTCTCTCCTGTAAGGAAGAAATTTGTTAATACCGTATCTTGCCCTATTGATTTTCACAGGTGCAATTCTTTTTCAAGCACTTAGTGTTGCTGATATTGCTGTGTAGCATCACCCAGAGAAGTAGAAACTACTTTAGCCAAAACCTCACTTATGACTGTTGTCGGTCAGCATCTTCCTGTGAATCAGCAGTGTGGGCTTAGGCTGAACGCAGCACCTCATTCAGCTTGTCCTTAGACATTTGCCCATTGTCATATTGGGAAACTCTCCCTTCTTTTGATACAACAAAGACTCAGAAATTTGCTGCAGTAGTGCATATGCCTTGCACAGGGTGGTGCAATATAATGTATTCTTCCTTTTAAGTTTTGCTCTCTGAATGGCAGATGGTGGAATATTTTATTTAATGCTCTGAGTCAGCTCACTGACACACTCCACTTTCAATTAATCCCTTTTTGTTCTATGATGTATAGCTGTAATTGATTATATTAATCTACCAAGACAGAAGGAGCAAAAGTTGAATAAATGCAGTGAGAATTTGAGGACTCTTATTGTCTCACTTCTGACTTACACATGGGAACTTACTGTTTACTGGGAATTATAAGGTGCGTGCTTTATCTTAATAATAACTACTTTTATCTCTTAAAATAAAAAAGGCAGTAGAAACTGGCAGACTGGCCCAATAGTCTTAAGTATATCAGTTTTTAAAAGCCAAAAACATTGTTACAGTACATCACAGACTGCTCAAGAAACCCAATAGCTCTATTTCTGTTGTTTTTTCTTCACAAAAGCCTCAAAATATACTTCCCTTCCATATGAAAAATTAAAACTGCTAGGCAATCTACATGAATACACAGTACTAATTTTAACTGCTTGAATGGTGTGTCCGTTGAAGGGAACTGCTAAATGCTGCTGAAATGAGAAGACCGTAACCCAATTATTTTTGAATGGCATGTGAATGCTGCAGGCTGGGATACCATTATTAAATGGCATTTGCCATTGAAAAAAAAAAAAAAAAAGAAATACCCCATGCCCAGGAGAGTCCCCAGCACTGGCCAATGGGAAATTACCATACATCATGTCACCAGCCCCTCGGATTTATGTCTTCTAGGGTGATATACTATTGGCTGCTGGTTAGGCTCTATGGGAGGGATTACTGGCACCGTTTGTGGCTTCCCCTTCAGGTCCTTATTTGGTAGCTGTTGATAGAGCAAGTCTTTCCAGCAGCTGAGCATCTTGACATACATTATTCATTAAGTCCTGGTGTTCAGTAAATATGCATATCCCTAGCTCTTCAGATCTATCTTCAGCTCATACAATATGTCTCTTCAACGTTGCCTCTGAGTGCTTGGAGCTTTACAAATGGCATTTATACAATCGGAAGACCACACTGTTGGATTTCATTTCAGTATGTCTCCTGTGCACACAGGTGCTGAGAACCTAAAGATCCGCGAAAAGAATTAGGAGAGAAAAGAAGGAATCTTTCTTCTTGGAAGTCTTTTGCAGTATCAGATAGCAAAGAACTGATTAGCTTAGATTGGTAGTATAGAAAAAAAAAATCAAAAATGCCTGAGGCAAACTATTTACTCTCAGTTTCTTGGGGCTACATAAAGGTAGGATTTTGTTTTATCTTTTAAAGAACCATGATTTGTGGTGCATGATTGCATGATCACTGGATAGCGTGAGTATTTGTGGGTGATGTGATTGAGTAGTATGAATATAAAGTAAAAAAAACAGAAAAGGAAGCCTTTGTTCAGCAGTGAGAATGAACTGCACTGTATACAGTCTTTCGTAGAAACTGTGCTGGGACTTGTAAAATAATGTTGCTTCAGTGGATGATCAGACCAAGTCTAAAGCCAAAGAAATTCAGAAGAGTTTTGTGTTCTTTTAGAAAAAGATTGCTACAAAACTATTTCTAGACATTAAAAAATTAAAATAAAACAAAAAACAAACTCAAAACTGAGATACCAGACAACAGGAGAGAGCATGAGTAAAGAGGCTGTGGGTGGTGGGTGAATGCGTGACTCATCCCGGTTTTAATAGCTGAAGAAACGTGAAATTATCAACAGTATGTACCAGCAGTATTTTTTAGTAGCCTCTGTGTGTGTGTGTGTGTGTGACAGCTTATTGATTAAAACACTGGAAATTGTCATCTTCTAATACTGATCTACATTACTATGTAGAGCAGCTTTGAACTAGCTTGAAACTGCGATACTGCTAGAAAATGGAATTAAATAGGCTTTTATCTGTTTTATGGAAAAGTTTTGCACCAAGGAATTAAATCAGTATGCCTGTGAACATACAGAACTGAAATTCACTCAATGTAAAACTATGTTTCGGCTTTGTTTTAGCCCTACTTACATGCTTCTGCTTAAAAATAATGTTGCCTTTATAATTGTTATCAAGTGTATAAAAAATAAGAAACATCATCCTATGCTTGACATAAAATAACTGTTCCAAATCATCCTGTTTTAAAGACAATTCTGATTTCTCCTGAACTAAGTAATGGAAGTGTTCAATTAAATTACTAAAAATAATACAAGCATTATATTCACACATTACTGAATTCTTGTGCTTGCTTTATTAATACCCACTTTTATCACAGATTATTTTTTTAAAATAGAAATGTAAAACCCTCATTAGGTCATTGTGTCCGATTAGGTCATTGTGACCATTCTCTGCTAATGCAGAATTGTTATAGTATATTCTCAAGGATTTTGATCAGTCATCTGTGAAGAAATTGGATCCCATTGTGCTAGCTACATGGATTCCTTTCTCGTTTACCAAAAAATAAGATGAAATTACTTTCCATTTAGCTAAAAGTGAGGTATTTATTGTAATTTACTAGGAAATATGTCCTACATTTCCAGGCAGCTGCTGTCATGTTCCTACTTGGCTAAATTAGAAAAATTCAATCAGTGATCTTCAAAAAAATGTTCACTCTTACTGTTTAGCCTTCAAAATTGATAGATTTTTTTGTTAATTGAAGTTCAGCAGAGAGCATTGTAGCTGTAATTGATTGCACATGGGAAAAAATGTCCTCTGTATCGACAGTGTCCTGTACTGTCTATAGACAATGATTTTAGTTAAGAAGCTAAATAGTACTTGGAAAAAATCTTAGTATAGTGCTTTTTGAGTTCACAGTATACACATTGTAGGAAAAATGTGAAGAGAGGCAAAGATCTGCTTTTTATGACATTCAAACCAATGGTTTAGAGTATATATGAAATTCTAAGGAACAATGAAACGTTAGTCTCAGATCATTATGTTTACATCCTTTACTATACATACACTTCTGTAATTTCTGTATACTTCAGGCTATACTTTATTATCTTCTGTAAGTTATATTTTGGAGAATCGTTGTCATGTGGAGTATTTACCATTGGCTTTCATTGAGTATCTTTCCTTGAAACAATGAGCACCACTATTGCAATGCTAGGCTTAGAGATATGCGCCTCACTATAAATTATGTATAAAACCCAGTGCATGACCTTGATATTAATTAAACACATGAGCTTCCAACCCAAATCTTTAGTTATTAAGAATGCTGTTTATGTATTAAGAATGCTGATAAATTCAAAGATAGTTTTGCATTGATAAATAATATAATCAGAAGCCTTACATTAATTTGTAAGGCTGCCCTATTTTAAGTTTCTTGTCTTGTTTTTGTAGAATACAAGACTTTTGAACTCCAGTAAACTAATATAGCTTCTTATTTTTTTAGTTGCATATGTCTTTTAAAAATCACATTAATAGATGTTTCAGAAACAAATATAGTCATGTAAGTTTAATATTTCAAGTATTGAATGAACGTTCCATGGATGTATTCTATTCATGTAAGCTTTTGGAAGTGTTACCTAGAAAAGAAGGCAGCCAGAAAGGTTGAAACTGGGATCTGTTGCCATGTGGGTTTGGGAGCCACTGCAATGAAAGGCTCCAGGTGCTCTTGAGTATTTTGGTTCCAGCCTTCGCTGGGCTTGGAGCTTGATTAACACTCGAAGGATAGGGAGGATGGGGCCTTTTGGTCCATGGACTACCTTCTAGCCCTAGCTTCACCTTCTGTGCTGATGCCAAAGGTTGTAACGGAGGCAGCCTCTTTACAGTCCTTGATATGCAGCAGATCACCTGTTAAGGAACAGAAAGCCTGGGTGGAAGAGGTCCTGCCAGGACAGGCATTGGCACCAAGGATGGTTCTGCATGCTTCCTCTCCCAACACAACTAACTGCATGCTGTATATTTACTTATGCTTTTTGTTACCGAGTCAAAAACTCTACACAAAAAATGTAAAATGCTCTAAAGTGTAATCAATAAACCCCATATACATTAAGCATGCAGCCCAGACTTTTTCATGGCCATGAGTTGACTCTAGTTGGATCTTCACTATGTCTTTGGAGTTGAACTTGAAATTTCTTTCTAGTGTAGATGCAAATTTTCATAAAATTGGATCAGTGTTTTGGTTGCCATCTTCTTTGGAGTTGAATTTTCTTTCTAGTGTAGATGTAAAATCTTCATAAAATTGGATCAGTGCTTTGGTTGCCATCTGGGAACACGGTTACTGCAAAAGTTTGTCTAAATTTTTCTATGTACCTTTGCTGACATCAGAAAAATACCGTATTTTTTCCAAAAACCCCATATGTATATTTATCCTAGGTTGACAGCAGTAATACATATGCAGAGATATGTACACATTGGGCTTCAGCCCAGAAGGATCTAAACTACCAAACTCAATCCCTCATTTGTAACCTCTTCTTTGGAGGACACCACTGTTTAAGAAACAGTTCTGGTCTTGTCAACATATGCACTTGTATTCTCATGTATTACAGTTCTCCCTCTATCGCACTTCCTAGGTTTTTAAAGGGAGGTAAAAATGCACATGCACTTTTGTCACTTTGAGAGGTTTGTAATGTTATTTGAATGTTGTGCCTGTGTTTGTGTTGCATGCCCCACCCCGCCCACCCGAGTAAAATAATTACAGTCAATAGAAACAAATGAAAAAAAATCTGCTTAAGTACATGTTTTTTAGGATTTTTTTCAGACAATATTTCTACTACTCTGTTGTGACATCTTTATTCATCAGTGAAGAACTGTATAATTGGCTTAATGGATTCCAAGAGGGATTTCCTGGACTATGGTCAAGAGCTGTGATTTTCCAAAGGGATATATGTGTCACTTTTCCAATCTAACAATGCCTAGTCTTAACGTGGGAAAACCTTTCTTTCTGAGGAAGAGTACAATATGCATAGATCAGCCAAAAACCTCTGCTGCCTCCCCATGCTGAGCTGACAATATCATAATTAAAGTGTATGGTGTGTTTATTAGTGACAAGAGGCATTATGATTGATTTTCTTCAGCTGGGAAAGTATATAGCATTCAGATTAAAAAAATTCTTATTTAAAATATTATCTTTAACATTTACTATTAGCGACAACATGGTTTTATGTCTTGTTTGACTTGTTTTGAATAAAGTGCTAAATGTTATTTCTGAGAGGACAAATGATGAGGGAGTATGGACAGTCTAGCCAAGTTTCAAGCACTTAAGAGCTGCCTGCTGGATGACTGAAACACTGTTGACCCACAGATGTAACAGAAATTTCTCTGATTTGCAGGAAGACCTTGTGAGAGCCACGTGAGAGTTGGCAGAGTATCATTATAAAGTAATTGTGCAGGGATGTATACATATGCAGAAAGTTGACACTCTTTGAAGCAGCAGCTATGTATGGGTGCACTTAGGCCCAAATGAAATCTTTGAGAAATGGATAAAATCAGGGAAAAGTAGGGGTTTTGGTTTGGGGTTTTTTCCTTGGAAAAAAAGATATTTTTTTCCCCCAAAGGACAAGTTAGTAAACATCAGAGGATTAAGTAACATACAGATATACTGAAACAGGTTATAATCAACAAAAATATCTGAACATTTCGATCGGTGTTCATCTCTCTTGGGTTTTTTTGTGTTCTCAAAGAGCATTATTGTTCTGCATCAGAAACTGCTGTCTGCATATGGTCTTCAACTGTTTCAATGTGAATGACGGTTGTAAGGCTTTGTCATATAATTAGGAAATCAAGACAGTTCTCTAGACTCCTGCTTAGTCCAGATGTTTTCAAAACAAATGTAAATTAAAGTCTTGTTGCTGTGGCGTCAGCAACATGTGAAAGACTATGAGGAAATCATGCTGCTACAGTTCTTCAAAGCAAAAGACTTCTGCCATTGAATTCATTGTTAGCGGGACGGCCTTGCAGAAGCTGGGGGATTTGTTTTACTGTACACTCATATTCAGCAGCAACACAGACTGTTCTGCAGGTTTCATGCTGGTGGTTGAGCTTTTAAGTTCTGGTGATTTATGGGGTGATGGGAGGTGGTGAGACAGGGCTTTGCATAGGGCTAGTGGGGAACATAGCATTAGAAAAGATTGCCATGCACCTTCCATTTGTTATGGACATCCATACAGTAAATATTTAGTTGGAAATTCTTAAAGAGCATATACTCCCTAAGTTCCATGAGGTAATTCCCAGTATGTGGTAACAACCCTTCTCCCTGCCTACTTCCCGCACTTAAATTTATGATTTGGAGGGGGGAGGAAAAAAAAGTCCTTCCTATTTGTTGTGTCAGGTAGCTGCAGAAGAAGCATGGTGCAAACAAACACCAATTCGTTCTCCTTTCAAAGCTGGGGAATTTTTAAGGAGAGTTCCTGAAGAGTACAGACCAGCAGTAGCTAGATGGTCTTTTTCCAAAGTGCTGAACGTGACCCAG
Organism: Cariama cristata; assembly: GCF_000690535.1. Taxonomy (NCBI): domain Eukaryota; kingdom Metazoa; phylum Chordata; class Aves; order Cariamiformes; family Cariamidae; genus Cariama; species Cariama cristata. The sequence continues at coordinate 34,811 of NW_009612336.1, forward strand.
TAGTGTTGCTCTGCAGCAGAAATAGCATCACAAAGTTGAGCATCACCTGAAACGGTTTGCTAGGAAACAACCAGACAGGCAAGAAGGACCTGTTTAGTTGGGATCTGGTAAACTAGCTGTATTAAATTAAGGAAGACAGCATATTGGGGCGGTAATGGATATACTGATGACATGCCTGGAAGTTAATGCAATTTTGTCAACTTCTGATGTTTTATTAAGATTCCTATACACAATACTTAATTTAAAGCCGAAGTTTCTGGATACCGTCTGGAGACAAGCCATTCCATGAGATGTTCAGGTTTTGCCTTGAATAATTCAGTTTCTCACCTATGTGGGTACAGAAGAAAAAGCATGCAAGTGTGACTTAAATATATGATAAAAGTTTAAAGACACGCTTTAAAAAATACTCCTAGGATTTTTGGACCAGTCACTTTACTGCTTGGCAAGCTTGACTTGTTTTTTTTAAATTCGACATTATGACAAACATCAGACCTCAGTATAGAGGTTGATACTGGTTTCGTGCAGAAGGTATAGCCCTGTAGTTCATAGTATTTGTAGCTGTATTTGCAGTATGGTTCTAATTATCAGAACTGTGTTGAGCACTTGATAGCACTCTACTATATCTGAGATCAAAGCTGAGTCTTTGGCTTGTGACTAAAGTAGGAATTCAGTTTTTGTAGCTCAGGAACTTCCTGAGCCCATGGCATGTCAACATGGCAGGAGAATGCAGTGGCTAATGGTTCGAGTGTTGTATTAAAGGTAACTTTTATTTGGCACACTGTGAGCAATATGGTAATTGGTGACGTACAAAGACATTGTGAAGAAAGTAACACCTTTCACTATGCAAGGCCTCTTTGAAGAAAGAGCTTTGATTCCAGTGGGATGGAAAGGAGGTGGTTAATGTTTAGTCTAGTCCTTTACCTCCTGTGGAAGAATAAATGACCAGTTTTCAACCTAGAGGTATGTTTACAGGGATATATACTAAGGATGGCTATTGCTTGATGTAATAAATAGTCATAACTGGGTGAACAATGTGAAAGATGATTCTGAAAATGGCAGAGATCATTTGGCTTTGTTAAGAGAAAAGATGACTGAGAAATCTAACAACTAAATGAAAGGATGGCACAATGGGAGGCAAAATTCAGTAGTGATGGATGCTAATTTACATTAGCAAGAGTTGTTCGAATTGTTAATAAATATTGCTGAGTTCTATTTGTTATTAATATCAAGGCAGAGGTATAGTCAGTGAAAATGCATGTAACATAGCCAGAGCAATTAACCTGTTGAATGTAATGCCACAAGGTATCATTTAACCCTGGGGTCTAGAAGGAATCAGGAATGGCTCAGTGATGACTACCTAATCAATTATACATTTCATGGAATGTTAATATCCCTTGCTATCCTACAGGGTGCCTAGAGTGAATTGCTAACTTAGCGGGAAAAGGAAAGTGTTTTCACAGATGGGTATTTTCTACTCTGATGTTTCATACAGATACTGACAATTTTGTGAGACTGTGGAATGGTCAAGTCATTGGGCTGATCCAGTATAATAATTTTAAGTCAGACACAACAAAAGCTACAACTACTCGTATTGGTGTATGGCAAATCAGTAAGATATTTTGATTGTTTTGAACAGTACTGTCAGATATATTTGAGTAGATTAATGATGGGAGGTTATGTAAACTTGAAATACTACAAGACGAATTGCAAAAATGCACAAATAGATTCATTTACAAATATAAGAAAACCCTAGCAGAGAAGGGGTTCAATGTAAATACATTTGTATTTTCTCTCCAAATTAAAATAATGAAAATATATTGATACTAATTACTTGTGTGTATACATATGTCTTACAGTTTTCACTTACTAGTAGAACCCTGTGCCTTAGTAATTGAATCACAATGGAGTATTTAGGAGGTTAAGAGTTGCGTTGTCCAACCCACGAATAAGTTAGTAGGGTAGAGTGATGTTGGATGTGATTTTTGCTTTCATAGTTGTCTTAGTTTAGTATATATTCTTAATGTCATGTCGTTTCCCCAATCATAAATTGACTGCATTTTCTTATCCTAACTAAAATACATCTTGATTGCTAACTATATGCTTATTTGATTTGTTTTGTTTTCCAGTTTAAAAGAATGCTCAACCGGGAGCTAACTCACCTATCTGAAATGAGCAGGTCAGGCAATCAGGTCTCAGAATATATATCGAACACATTCTTAGGTAAGACTATGACAGGAGTTGGTTTTTTTGCCTTGTGGGTTTTTTTCTCTCTCTCTAGGCTGTGATAGAACTTAAAAGCAAGTAGCTTTCTGTGTTAATTTCTGTTTTCAGAAACTGTACATGTAGTATCTCATTGTTCAGTGTTTGAGCAGAGAGATCACCTTAGATGCATTTCCTCACAGCTCAACTAGTTTGTGTATGTGGTTACCTTGTGTGTGTAATTATAGATAAATATTCATATACATATTTTCATGTAACATTACAACTCCTATATTGCTACCATACTAAGAAATTAATATATAATGAATTAATTATACATTAAAAAGAATTCTTCCACTCTGTTTCCCTTACGAAAGTTACTGCAAAGAGGTTTCAGTGTACTGGAAGCACAGAAGCACAAGTAACCTCATAAAATCTCGCATCACACAGTTCTGATGCTTTTGTATTCCCTGCTTGCACATGAGTGGTTGCATGAATATGACTAAGTCAACATCTGAACAGACTGCTGCCAGCAGAGTTTGTGCAGCTCAGGAGCTTGGCATGGTGGGATGTGAACATTAAAAAAAGCCCAACAGAATATTACA
>NW_009612336.1:37634-52329 GCF_000690535.1 Cariama cristata
CCTGCTGTATGGCTTTGCAGAAGGAAGTATTATTTTTTTTTGCTAAAACTAGTGAAAATGAATAAAAGTAGGTTCTATACTGTTGATTTTGAACATGAAGACAAAGATAATATACCAATCTCAAACATCTTTTGAGCAAAACACCACTGATTCGTAAAGACTGTAAGGTTATAAGGGGAAGCACAGCTGAATACGTCTAAATTAGGATAACAAGTACTTAAAAAAGTTCCAGTCATACATGTTAAGATATGTCTTGTTTTATTTGTGTGAGATACCATAGTTGGTGCTTTTTGTGTTTTTTGAAAGAAGCAGGGGTTTTTTTAAGTACATTTTGTCCTGCTTTTCACCATATCCTAAGTGGATCGCTTAATGTGTCTGTTCAGTTTACCCATGATTGCAGTAGCGTGCCTGAGCACTGCAGCACAGCAGGGTTTCAGACAAAAGAAAGGGATGAGCCTCTGTCACGGAGAAGCAATATTGCACAGCCTCAGGAGCCCTGAAAGTCACAGTGTGCAGTTGCTTGAGAAGATGACCTACTTAGGCTGAAAAGACCGAGATACTAGTTTCTGCTTGCTTTTACTTGAAAACTTAAGGCTTACTTTGACAGAGTAAGGAAATGCATCTGTCGGTCTTTCACAAGACCTCAGTCTTGAGCAGAAAGAGGTCTGGAAGGGCTATCATTTCTAAGTTCTGGAGCCATGGCTACTGTTTTGTAGCTGCATGAAAAATTAGGATACTTAAAATTGTAGGTGCAAGAGGAATACAATGGGGAAAACCCCTCATCTACAGAATTACTGCTTAAGTAGAGTATTTTCAAAATATGCAATCTAAGTATAAAGGTTCTGAGCAACAATGTGAAGAGGGAAAACATTCTCTTCATAGAAAATTTTAATGAGTCTAGTTAGTTATTTTTTTAATACAAAAATCTTCTCTCCTGAACATCTATAGACTCTCAGATTTGAAAGTTATAAACATCTCATGAGAAAACAGGTTTTTCTGTTCATCTTACTCTTCAAAAAAAAGTAAAAAAAAAATAAATAAATAAAGACTGTTTAACCAAGTAGGGCTATATGACATGTATGAAGTTATTCATAATGACAAGAAATATGTTCCTTGTGTAAGCATTAAGGCTCCTACATTGAGTATAATAATATGCAATGTTTTTATTTTTCAGTATCATTAACCTGTTTTCCTATGAACGGAAAATGTAAGAGAACCTGCTAATGAGCACAGCACAACCAGGGTCAAAACGGCAAGCTGTCTTTTCTGGATGTTCAGATGGGTGCAGGATCCTTTACCCTGTGTGCTCGTAGTTACAAAAGCAGAGGCAGTCCTGTGGAATTCCTCTGGAGATCTAAAATCGTTCAGACAGACACTTCCTTTCACTTGAGTTAGTCTGACAGCTCAGCTTAGGAACCGCCCTTTGATGGTTCTAAACTTTGTGCATATGACCAAAACCATAAACATCAAAGCACAAACACGAGTCACTGCTCCTCATCTGTTGTCGGTTTGCACCAGATGAGAGCTGCAGCACTCTGCCTCCTCCTTTTCTTGATTGTCCCCATGAGGAGAGTCATGAAGTATGGCGGGGGCAATTGGGGAACTTGGTGCCGCAGGCTGAAGCTTGGTGCCAATTCCACAGTCTCTTCTTCTCTGTGATTTGTTTGGAATTTGAGATGTCAGGAAATGCGGCTGCTAAAGTGTAATTAAAAAAAAAAAAATAGAAAAAAAAGAAAAAAAGAAGGGAAGTGAAGAAGGAAAAACAGTAACAATCTGGTCTTTAGAAATGGACTTGGTACCCTGTCTGGTTTCAATGTCTTTGCTGAAAATTACTGTTGCAGGAAGGAAAGAATAGACATATGTTTTAAAAAGCCCAAATTTTCTTTCTTCTTTTTTTAATGTCTTTTGTTCTAAGGTTTTTTTTAAATCACAGTTTTTGCTAGGCTCCTATGTTAGAAACATCTGTTGTGGGTTCCCCTGGTTTTGCTGGAATATTCCTTGAGACCTAGGAAAGATGCAGGTAGATTTCAGCAACAAAGGGATAATTTGGAGGGAGCCATTAAAACTCTTATGTTGAAATATAGCATGAATAAAAAGAACAAAAATTAATGCAAATTCCTAGCAGTTTTGGCAGGAGAGTCCTGTGTTGCACTAACCTGGGTTTCTTTGGGCACTACAGGTATCTCCCACCCCCATACTGTTTCTGCAGCAGTCAGCTGGCAATTGCCTAAATATACTTTAGTCTCAGTTTAATCCTTGTTGACTTGCATATACATTGCTGAGGTTTGTGAAGTGATGCTGCTGATACTGCTATGGAGGCAAAGGCCCACAGCAGAATTTTGGGTTTTAGCAAAACAGTCCTTTTGTTGCTATTACTTACTCTGGTTGGGAGGTGCAGAAATGCACACATGAACTGCCTGTACATCCAAAGAGCTTGTAGACATAGCTGGCAAAAGGCTTTCTGAGTTATATGGAGTCTTAACACAAACAGGACCAGTCCCCAAGTATGAGGTCCTTCAAGTCCTGAAAATGTTTTGTAAAGGTCTACATGAAATACCATTTTGATTGTTTTTTAAATACAATTTCAGAGAGTGTTTTTTGTGGAAAAGAAGAAATCTTAGATTTTCTTGCAAAATGGAAGTTCAGATTTCTGTTCAGTTGTAATAACATTTTATAATGAAATTTATAACATTTATAACATTTTATAATGAAAGGATTGACCCTCTTCACAGTGTTAGGAGTGCAGGAGAAGTGAAAATCAGACAGTCTCATGTCACATTTAAAGCCAGTTCAGAAATCATGAGTCAATTTGTGAAATTTGTGAGGTATAGGTCTATGTTTCTGTGTTTTTTACAGCTCTTGATATGAAATATCTGTTGCAAAATCTCCAAACATAAAAACCAAAAAGGTTTTGTTAAGAATTACAATATCTGTAAGATTCACTCAACAGTGAATTTTGTAATACTTGTAATTCCTTTAAAAATTATTCTCTTTTTCTTCATTCCTTTGAAGACAAACAACATGAAGTTGAAATCCCTTCTCCAACGCAGAAAGAGAAAGAGAAAAAGAAGAGACCAATGTCCCAGATCAGTGGAGTCAAAAAATTGATGCACAGCTCCAGCCTAACTAATTCCAGTATTCCCAGATTTGGAGTTAAAACAGACCAAGAAGATGTTCTTGCCAAGGTAGGTAATATATAATCCTTGCATTTAAACCATTGAATTAAAATAGAGGGTGGGCTTGTCAATATTCCATCCACTGCTTATAACTGTTGATTTCAAGCTGTAGCCCCAAAGGCTGGTCTCACTTGAAATAAGACCTGGGGGTGTTGGTCGACAGCTGGCTGAACATGAATTCAGCTGAACATAAGGCTCCCCAGGGAGGTGGTGGACTCACCATCCCTGGAGGTGTTCAAAAAACATTTAGATGTGGCGCTTCGAGACATGGTTTAGTGGGGTTAGTGGGCGTGGTGGCATCTTGTACATGGTTGGACTTGATGATCTTTGAGGTCTCTTCCAACCGTAATGATTCTATGATTCTATGAAACTCTGGAAGGGGGAAGGTACTGCTACTAACCTTGCAATAGTGGAATTTGCAGCTACCAACTTTTCAGATTTTAATTCGCTAAGCAGGAAAGACTGCCTCTTAAGTGGATTGCTCCAGAGGAAAAAATGCTACAGTATCTTGAATGAGCTGAACTGACACACTTTGCTATCTCACTGCCCAGTGACAGCAGAGTGTCACCAGAATTTGTGTGTTAGGTTTCAACATGTTTGTTGCTTGATTCTGCTCTAGGAACTGGAAGATGTGAACAAATGGGGCCTTCAGGTTTTCAGAGTAGCAGAGTTATCTGGAAACAGACCTTTGACAGTCATCATGCATACTATTTTTCAGGTAAGTAACAGCAGCTCTGCTGCCTTTTGCTTATCTTAAAGATTTTTCTGTGCTTTGTAATCTTATTTGTCTCTTTTCCTTTTCTAGGAACGGGACTTGTTAAAAACGTTTAAGATTCCAGTAGATACTTTAATAACTTACTTGATGACCCTAGAAGACCATTACCATGCAGATGTGGCATATCACAATAACATACATGCTGCAGATGTTGTTCAGTCAACCCATGTCCTGCTGTCAACCCCGGCATTAGAGGTAAACTACACTGACGTGGGAAGGAGGCAGGCATGAGAGAAAGCGACATACTAAGGCTCTTCTAAACTAAATATTAAAAGTCTTAGTTTCTGCAGTGTTTTTAAAAGAAATCTTAACATTTCATTCCTGAATTCTGCTCTTCTAAAGACATTTTGTGAGGATCAAATTTACATGTAAATATTGTGCAGAAAATATCACATCTTTTTCTTTTAAGTCATGCAGATTTGTGCTGTCATAACCTTTTTCACTGTAACACAATTGTTTCCACCATCTCATTATTAATACTACATCCTGTTCTGTGATTTCCCATGTGGGATTCTCACTAACCACAATTAGTTAATTGCTGAGGAAAGATAGTCATAAAGTGGGATTCCCTCAATAGGGCCTTTGGTTTTGTTTGTTTTTTTTTTTTTTTTCCCTTGTGCATATTTATTCTGGTCTTAAAAGGGTACTTTTGTGTTTGTTTCTCAGGAAGAGTGGAACATGTACTAAATTTTCACTGGACTAACTCATTTTTTTTCATAAATATTTCATATGTTCTTTTCTGAGAAATTCTCATGTCAAAAGTGCATAAATCTCCAAAGTAGAAGGAAGTGGAAGAAAGATGGAGATTATTTTCCCTTTTTTAGCACGATTCAGGTCTTAGTGTAGCAAACATTGATATATCCCAGTAAGTTGCTGGAAAAAGGCAGATAAAGCAAGCAGTTGAAATTTTAGTAGTTCAAAAGAATTTGCCCACATTTTCAAGGAAGGCTGCTTTTTGACTCTTTTTCGTAATGACCAATCTTTCGTGTTACTGAATGCTTCTACTTTACCTTCTTCTTAAAAAGAGGGTTATAAGTGGACCTTAAGACTGTTGGCAGGTCTCGATCCTCAAAGACTGGAATTCTCTTGGGAAAGATTTTCTTTATCTCAAGAAGAAAGATTAGATTATGATCTTAAATCACCACTGGCCTCACTGGACAGCTGAACTGGTTGTCAGTAGCATGTTTGCTTGTTTTCCAGATCAACTGTTTTTCATGGCCTTGTTCTCAACAGAACTTTAGCCAGTTAAAATAGCAATGTCTGCCCAGTGCTACGGCTGACCTACACACTTCTGAGCTGTTCTTGATCAATTATGAAAGCAATTGTATAATGTGGGTGCTTGTGACAAAAGGTCACTGTGGTCAGTGACATGCCGGGTCCATTGCAGTCCTCTTTTTCTGTCTTCCTCATAATCTCATACCGAGGAAAAGACAGCAAAAGTTAAGTAAGATGCCTTGTAGTCTGTCACCATTTCCTTTAGCATCATTTAGGAGATATGCATCTTTCAAGTATAGAGCAATAGACAGGACTCAGGCTGAAATTTTTAACTTCAATTTGTGCTATAGGTTAGAAACCTCTAGTTAATGATCTAATCTGTACTAAATGATCTAATTAAAAGTGCATTTATTTGCAGACTGAAGCTGAAAAAAACTTCAGTTGTTAGGGAATTTAGTGATGTTTTCAGTGTGAAGTAAAGATCGTTTTACTTTGGCCAAACTTGAAATATTTATGAAATTCTACATAACTGACAACTTTACAAAAGGTTGTGATAGCCTATATGTAAAATCTCTGGAGATCCATGATACATTTCAAATGTGTTTTGCTTGTTCAGATCTAGATTCAAAGTAGAGTCTTTTTATTAAAAAGACTTTTTGATTGATTAGTGATTGTCATTTCTGTTTCATGGTTTTCTAGGCAGTGTTCACTGATCTGGAGATTCTTGCAGCAATTTTTGCCAGTGCGATACATGATGTAGATCATCCTGGGGTTTCAAATCAGTTTCTTATCAACACAAGTAAGTTTGATGTTCAGTGGTTTTATCAAAAACTTGCTGCAAGATCTGCACGTAGCACCTGAAAAATATATAGTTCAGTCCTTGTTTCCTTCTATCTGTAACTCTGCTCAGTAAATAGATAGGTGTTTGTATTTTAAACTGGGTACTATTTTGCATTTCTTCTAACTTCATTTCTAAAGTACTAATAATAATCCGAGCACATAAGAAGAAAAAGCTACAGAAATGGAAGCATACCTAGGGTTATGTATTTGACCCATCTGGTTGCACATTTATAGATACTGTCGTTCCTGTACTTGGGTGAATCTATTGCACTGGTGCTAAAATAGCATGACCCCAAATCAGCAATATAATTTGAAGAAGGGAGCACCTCTTCTGACTCATTGCTGCTGTACATTTAAATAAGAGCTCCACTCCAGTTTAGCCTGCATCTAATTTTATTTGCCTTAATGGCCTGAGGGCCACCCTATAGTGGAATTCAGTCCAATGACTCATCTGCAAGGAGGAGAATTGGGATTGACCTTAGATTTCTGGTGCTTTATTGGTAAACAGTACAGTTCAGCAGTGTGGTATAGGAAGAGAATGAATCAAGGTTTATGCACAAAACAGTGTGTAATACCTAAGTTGTTAAGAGTGGACACAAGTAAGTAAAGTTTTTGAGTATCAGGATATATTGGTCGCTTTGAGGTGCTATTGGGAAACCACTGAGTTGTTCACGTTTTAGCAGAATGACTGGCTAGTTGAAGGGACCAGTACTGGTACATAAAGCTTTCACTTTTAGGCAGACAGTTGAAATTCAGCTAAGTTAGGAGTCATTCTGATGCTGCTTATTCAGTGGCTTAGAAGAAATTTCTTGGGTTTCGCAATTCAGCTTTTGTAAGAGAAGGCTTCCATGTCAATCAAGCAGCATCACTAAGTGGAACTGCTGTTGCCAAGCTGAAAGAGACAAAGGGATTTTATCCCTTTTGTGTTGTCCTGTGTACAGGGAAGAAACTGTAGGGACACAGACAGAGATAAAGACCACCTAATTTAGATCTCTCAAATCCTAGACTTTCCTAACCTCTAAAAGATCCATTTCCTTCCACCTAATTTTCTGTTTCAGAGAACCTTACAATGTATTAACATTTCACCAAGAAGTATAAGAGTACATTTTTTAAAAGCATAATAGACTTACGGTTACTTAAAATATGTACATATTTGCTATATTTCAACTTATTCTTTATAATTACACATGTGATATTTCTGAATATCATTGCCTTACATAAGGATTTAAAGTTAATACACACAGTTGTCTAAAAATCTGATCCATCTTGAATGCTATTAAAAACCAAACAAATATGGATTGTATTAGCATCAGAGGAGGTGCTTATTTGATCACTGTAGTTCTCTTCTTCCAGACAAATACTCTCGAAGCTTATAATGTGTTACAGAGATTAGTAAGGGGGAACTTTCTTCCATTTCTACCTCGATTACAAAGTTGAGCACATTTTATCTCTGTCTGTAGCTCCAGCCCTTCCAAAGTATTTTGGCAGTGTTGAGTGTTTTGCAGTTGGGGCTCATCAGAAGGCTATTTGAAAGGAAAATAAACTAGTGCCTGTCTTCTTTGTAAGAAAAACAACAAGTAGGCAAGCTTTGTAAATGTTCTGTGAAAGACGAAAGGGAGATCATTTGACAAATTTGCTTTTGTCTTCCTTCTGCTGTTATGGTTTTGCTACCATCGGGATAAAGGTAGAGGAAAGGTTTCCTGATTCAAAAGTTCAGTGTATCCAAGACAAGAGAGGAAGACAGCAGGAGAATGGATAATGAGACTAATGAAATCTGAAGAGCAGAGTTTTTATAGGCACCCCATTGAGCCAGAGGGATTTTAAAACAAAGCTGCTGTAAAAGAAGATAAAGAGGACAAAGAGTAAAATAGACTGACGTATGGTTAGATGGAGGATAGAACAGCTGTAATAAATAGAGGTTAGTATCACACATGACAAGTGTGATTGCATAAAAAGTATTTGTTTTTTATGACAGATTCATTTGCAAGCTGTGTCTTAAAACATACACAAGCTGACTGTGCGATATCCCCAGGTAGAAGCTAAAGCTGTGCAGAAAATTTTCATAACTAGTTTTACTTGTCAGAGCTGGCTGTTCATCATGTCTGAGCAGACAAATGCAGACCTTGCATGTGTGCCTTAGCACAGGCATTGCTAGGAAGGTGTATGTAATTCTCACAGCCATATGGGGTGACCAAGTTAAGAGTACTTTGTTGGAGAAGGCAGCGTTACTGCATCAGGCGTTGACCATGCTCAAGTACAAGGCAGGAGGCAAGGCCACTGCTTGCATTTTGAAGCTGCATGACCTTCCAAGAAAAAGACCAGAAGTGTAGCTGTTACCAACCTGCCAGCCTCCTCTCAAAATACCCAATTGTCATGGACTAATGACCTGTTGGCCTAATTGGCTAGGCATCTGAGTGCCTTAGCTAACTGCAGAAGTACATGATTTGAAAACCAAGATGTGTGCTTTCTCCCTGACCTGCAGCAAAGCCTTAGCTGTGTATTCCCAGGTCTGAGTGCTGGGTAGCTGCAACTTTAGTTAAACAATGGAATTTTAATAGTTGTGACAGAGGGAGGCATAAGAAGAGAAAACATCAGAGTATGTGTCACTTTAGGTGTGTTTATGCATATAATATTTTCCATGTGACCTCATGCAGATATGAAAATGTATTTTAAAAAATACCTTGCTTGTATTTTTTCTAACTTGTCACTCCAGGCACGTGTACATACTTCACTGCAAAGTGTTTTCTTTATTTTCCTCAACATACGTCACCTTGATTTGTTAAGATGTTCAGTCATTAATTCTGTGACTTTTGATACTGTGTGAACTACAGGAACTCTGTTCCTAAAAGTTCATCTGTAAATCTTGTTATGAATGTGATGAATTTGGAAAACCTTAAGGGATTTGGTAGGAGTACCGGCTTTAGTAACATTCTACCCTGCGATTGTTACTGCAGATTCTGAACTCGCCTTGATGTACAATGACTCATCAGTACTGGAGAATCATCACTTAGCTGTGGGCTTCAAGCTACTGCAGGAAGAAAATTGTGACATTTTCCAGAATTTGACCAAAAAACAGAGACAATCATTGAGAAAAATGGTCATTGACATTGTGAGTTCTGCTTGAGAGTTCCTCTTCCATAGTGCTAGCAAATTGAATAATAAAGCACAGAAGTATTTTATGATAAATTGCATGTCATTAGTCTCATAAGGAATGATGTAAAAGTTTGAAGTTTTATCGTGTCTTATCCAAAGATGAATAGTGGGTTCTTTTCAGTTTCAATAACCATCTATACCTTTTTAGAAGGTATACAATCCTGCTTCAAGCTGGTTTTGCACTGACATGTATGCTATTTCACCATCACAGTTAGAAATTTGCTTCTGAATTGATGTTGAATTTAGGCTGATCAGATCATTCTGAACAACTGTTTTGTCAAATTCTTTAAATAACCAAAATGAAAACTTACTATTTTGGACACTAATGATATACAGGACTCAGACTTTCATAGTGTATTCAGACACAGGAGTTATGGGTTCCCCCCAGAACTGTTTATTTATGTGTTCAAAGATTATTATTTTTTTTAATGAGTGATTTACATAATACTCATTTATTTGTTTGTTTCTTTCAAGGTACTTGCAACAGACATGTCTAAGCATATGAATCTATTGGCTGATTTAAAAACTATGGTTGAAACCAAAAAAGTGACCAGTTCTGGTGTCCTACTTCTTGATAACTATTCAGACAGGATTCAGGTAAGAAAATTGATCTGTAAATGGTCACTTGTATTAACTTACACCCTTAATAACATTGACCTGCCCATTCTCCAGCATGGGTTATATTAGCTGTCCATTCCGACACCATGACTACCTCCAGTACCTTCCCTCTCCTCTCTCTTACGTTTCCTACCTGTGGCATACTCTGTTTGGTACTGAGTGACTCGCTGAGAGGGTAACAAGGTGCTAGAGTACTTCTGGACTAAATGAGGCTTTGGCCTTCCCTTCAAGTTAACAGCACCTGTTTGGCCTTTCTCTCAAAAATTTTCCACCCCTTGTACAGGCAGAAGCAGCAGAAGCAAGGTAATTCATGGCTATTACTGCAAGTGTGAAAAACACCCAAGCACATAAGTTTTTGCTGTTTAGAATAAAATCTTGTGCTGCATGTATTTTCAAGATTCTGTTTCACAGGTACCAAAAGCGTAAATGGAAAAGGAGATGGTTTTCTCCAGTGTAATGACACTGCAGGTGTTCAATCTATTTTAGGTTCTTCAGAATATGGTGCACTGTGCAGACCTAAGCAATCCAACCAAGCCACTCCATCTCTACCGCCAATGGACAGACAGAATAATGGAGGAATTTTTCCGCCAGGGAGATCGGGAAAGAGAGAGGGGAATGGAGATAAGTCCCATGTGTGATAAGCACAATGCATCTGTAGAAAAATCACAGGTAATTAATTTGAGTAGACAGTTAAATAAAAGGGTATGACATTTTAACAGAAAAGGATGGTCCATAGCCATATTTTGATTAATTTCTGAATGCACTATTTCCTTTTTTTCCTCCTAGTTAGTTAATTCAGCTCCTGAGTACCAAGTGAGGGAAGCTGAGATTTTTACTGCGAAAACATAGTGCATGGCAGTCTGTTTGCTGAAGGGAGTCTATCACTGTCGTGACCTGCAAGATTGCATACATGTCAAAAGAGAGTATTGTATAGCTGCTCAATAGGGTTTCCTTCAGAAGCAGAATTAAATATAAAGCAGCTGTTTGGCTCACTAGATGCAGTGGAGTTGTTTGGAATGAACAGTTCATTTGCAAACAAATCCTTTCCAAGTCCTTATCCTGAATCAGACTTCTGAGAAGTAAAAGATTCTATTTACTACATAAAACAGCATGGTTTCCTTTCAACCACCTTTAAGGGTAGTGCATCTGGTGTCTCTTACTAGCGTTTTATTTCTTGTACTTTGCGTGACTTATAGGAATAGTTTATTTCTTTGTGAATAAGAGCTTATCCTAATTTTGTATTATTTGAAACAGGTGGGTTTTATAGACTACATTGTTCACCCTCTGTGGGAGACGTGGGCAGATCTTGTTCACCCAGATGCCCAGGATATCTTAGATACACTGGAGGACAATCGAGAATGGTACCAGAGCACAATCCCTCAAAGTCCCTCTCCTGCACCTGATGATCAGGAAGAGGGTAGGCAGGGCCAAACTGAAAAATTCCAGTTTGAACTAACACTGGAGGAAGATGGTGAGTCAGACACTGAAAAGGACAGTGGAAGTCAAGTAGAAGAAGACACCAGCTGCAGTGACTCCAAGACTCTTTGCACCCAGGATTCAGAATCTACTGAAATTCCTCTTGATGAGCAAGTAGGGGAAGAAGTAGAAGAGGAGGAGAACCAGACAGAACCTTGTGTGGTAGAAGACCATTCTCCTGACACGTAACAATGAAGACGCAGTCTCTTTCTCTCTTGCCCTCTCTCTTTCTTTTCTTCTTTCTCTCTGTTCGTTTGGTTTGTTTGTTTTGTTTTTTTTAAATTAGGTAATGGTTTCCAAAGTGTATGTCATATGCTACAACCATGGTCAACTCGCTGTCATCTGCCAGGACGTTTGTTGATCAAAACTGACGTTGATGACTCAGTTTGGCACTCAGGAATATTGTAACCAGAATTTTCACCTCCATGGCATCAGAAAGCAGGGGGGAGAACATCCATAAACTACGTTTTAATAAGCTCTCCATTTGGCAGATTTGATTAAATAAAGCAAATGTTTTCAGAGAAGTAACACCTGCCAATCGAATGCTGATATGCTTTGATAGTTTTTGAATTCATTGTATTTCACAAGCAAAGGATTGGATAGTGTTCATCATGAGAGGAAACAGAAAATAAACTGAGGTTCCTACTGGAAAAAAATGCACATAAATGATGGGACACGACATGATTCTGTTACCAATAGGAAGATGAGCTGTGGAAATAGCATAATTTTCTAATTTCAAGTCTTCCTGATACGTGACTGAAAAAAGTGTGACCCAGTGGGTTGCACTAACCTCTGCATTTTGTATAATATGTAAAAGAGAGATCTTTTGTAGAGCTTACTTTTATTATTAAATGTACCGAGGTATTATATTTAAAGAAAAACACTTTCAGACTTCATCTGCCACTGGTTATTTTTTTTTCCAAAGAGTAACTTGCAAGTTTTCAGTACAAATCTGTGCTACACTGGATAATACTTCTAGGTTTTTTCCCTTTCCTTCTGTTTTTTTGCACCTTAGAATCTCATGGTAATATTGAGCTGTAAAAGTCCATTATTTTATATATTAGTGAGTTCCACTAATATCCTTTATGTTACATAAAATTCTTACAGTATGATAGCTCTGTTTGTTTTTCATCACAATTTTCCCAAATGTATTAGAGGAACTTATGTTTTGCTTTTGCCCTCATAGTGGCATGATCCTGCCAATTACATCCTGCTAACTACAAGCAGTAGTCCCAGTGCAACGAACTGGGACCACTAAGATTAGGATTTGCAGGACTAGAGCCTGTAAGAAATGTAATGAATTGTCGTCTTAATACAAAAGCAGCTCTTCTGCTATACTAATAAAATTTGTCCCTCTGAAACGTGGTTTCCAGACCATTTTTGGCTGGGAGCTATAGACCGCTAAATCAGAACAGGCTAATACAATGTATGGAATACTTGTTCTGGTGAAAAAAGCATTAGTGTAATATTTCCAGTTTTAACTCTCATAATAACTTTTTATCTGTGTCAACTATCTGGTTAAACCATTTGCTAATCTGAGATGTGTACAACACAAAAATAATGATTAGCATTATTTTTTCAGGTCGGTCTTGTCTTTTTATGTTTTTAAGTAAAAGAGCAATGCATCATGAGAGTTGTAGTTTACTCCACATTATTTCAATCTCAGATCTTTTCATCCTTTATCCAGCTTGTGATGAGGGAATCGTGAAGCTTCTGTAACTTGCAAAGTTAAAGGGAGGTAGGAGTTGATATTTATCATTTTCCAGTCCTGTTGTTTGGTCACATGAAAAAAGAAGGAATTTTATTTCCTCCACTTTACTCTTTGTTAAAATTATAGTTTTGAGCAGAGAAGATGGGAAAAAGTTGCCTACGGAAGCTAACAGACTCCTACTCTGTAAGATTCTGGTAAAATGACAAAATCAGGATGATTTCTTAAGAAGATCGCAACACCCATTATTTCTGCTTTGGATTCATTTTCTAGTAAATTTGCAGATATGAATACAGGGAGGGGTTTAGTGTCTGAGATCTAGAATAAAAACCTGTTTAAAAATGATGGGCTAATAATTCAGCTTTTAAATGCATTTTGTGTTCCTCTGTATCCAGGTCATAGTTTTCTCTACCTTTAGCCCTCAAAGGGCCTTAGCACAGAAGATGCTGAAGGAGGAAGGAGAATGAAGAGAACTCATGGGGGTTTTTTCAGTTTTTGATTCTTTTTTTTGTTTTGTTCTTCATCATTTCTTCCTGAACGTGATCCATCTAAAAATCATTTCAATCCCCAAGAGTGCCTGGAACCTTAATAATGGAAAAGCAATATAAATTCCAAAATAGCCAATAGGGATGTGAAAAGCTTTTGTATCTGCACTAATTGAAAGTAAATGAAAAGAGTAATACCATATTGTGAGATATTCATCCATACATGTAGACAATCAAATAATAGAAAATTACGTCATTTCTTAGAGCTGGGGATATAATGCACTGTACAATCTTTTTTTTTCCTCTTTTGCCAAAGTGTATTTTAGCATTGCACATTGCTTTAAAACAATACAATTTACAAGTGGCTTTATGTGTTCTAAATATTTTTGCCATAATATTGAGTGAGAGGGGGAAAGCATATTCACCTTGCTTATAATAGTACACTTTAGCTTGCAAGTTACTGTACTCAATAATGCTGTGTTTGAATTCTTAAATTGTTTTCTGTCATTAAAAAATGAAAGAATATAGATAGAACAAATAGCATTCAGAAGTTTAAAAAACTTGAATGTAATGGATTTTACGGAAAGCTTTGACAGTTCTTTTCAAATGCATTATTTATTTGTGCCATGCATTTTTCTCACCAAATGACCTTACCTGTAATACAGTCTTGTTTGTCTCTGTTTACAACCATGTATTTATTGTAATGTATATACTGTAATGTTAATTGTAAATTATCAGTTCTTATTATAACATCATCCTTGTCAGGGTGGTGTTGCTATATTTGGAAACTCTTGGTGAGAGAATGATTATTGTGTATACATATTCCTTGTACATTTTTTTCTCCTGTAATATATTCAATGTCACCTTAGAGCTTGTTTATGGAAGATTCAAGAAAAGTATAAAATACATAAAGATATATCAGTAAAAAAAGCTGCAGGTCTTTGGTCCCAGGGCTGTGCCTTAACTTTAAACAGTATTTTCTTCTGTTTTGCTGCATTTGAAAGTAAGGTAGCTGTGGAGCTAGGGCTGGGCATTTCTACCATACTTTTAGTTGCTAACTGATGGGGTTACTTGTATGAGCTAATAATGCACGATACTACAATGAGCTTTCATTCATGACCCTGCTGGAAGTTCAAGCTTTTCCAGACTTCTGGCAGTGTAGCCTCTCTGATTATACAGGCTAGCATCAGGGATTATTGCAGCCATTTTTTAATCTCTTAAAAAAACCAAAACCACCCCCCCACCCCCC
>NW_009612337.1:0-23440 GCF_000690535.1 Cariama cristata
AAGCGCCGGCCCGGCCTGAAACGGTGACATCCCTCACCCCTCTGTTGAAAGCAGGACCATAGATTAAGTTATCTAAGAACAGATTATGTTTGGGAAACTGCATTAAAGTCCAAAACCAACTGTGAAATGCAAGTACGATCCACATAAATACTAATATGAACTTTTTAGAATAGGGGAACAAAACACAACCCCTGTCTCTTTTAGTTTCCCTCTATTTTCAGAGCATGGAATAACATCCTCTGAGGCATCCACACAATAATGGTGATAGAAAGAAACAGATGGAAGGCCTAAGGCATTTTTCTGAAAGCTTTTTACAATTGGGAGTAAGGAGGCAGCCCTGTGCAGAAGTTAGCCCTTTAACAAAAGTAAATAACAGGCTTTGCGTTTGGTACTGCTCATTAGTGTTTGTGGTCCAATGGCATTTCAGTACTATTAGCCTAAGTTAGTTAACTGCTAGAAAATCCTGGAGCTACAAGAAGAACAGTATAAGCAAAGTAAGAAGCAATTCAATAATTGTCTGAAGAGGTGACTATTAAAGGAAAGGAGTAACTTCAGAAAAACACCTGTTGTGATGATTCTGAATCAGAAGAGTTTCTTCAAAAAACCATGCACCTATGTTTCAGATATATGAAATCTTTAGATTACCTTTCAACATCACTACCTTTTATGTAGAAGTTTTTTTTTTTTTTTTTCCAAGAGGCACTAATACACCTCCAATTTAGTAATAACTATGGACAATTACAGCATGTGTTACTTTATGCTTTCTTTTTTGTTGCATTCTATGTACTCACATGTACTTCTTTCAGCATAAGCCTACAGGTGAATGAATGAATGTGTATCACAAGGATCTAGCAACTTAATATACAAGTACATTCCTTTTCAGGAAATCAGAAGCCATTATACATGGGGCTTTTTTTAGCTACTTTTTATTTGAATATGCCACTCCTTCATAATTTCTCATTATTTATAAATTTTTATGGCAGACGTAAAGAGTGTTCTTGTATGGATGTAAGATAAATCTGAAATTTCTCTTTTTCAGATTATAATAAACATCCTTCCCACCCATTTGTACAAGCAGAAGTGTTTACATATGCAGAGTGGGAAACAGACCTTTTTTTCCATACAGCAAAAACTAGAAGGTTGTATAAATTGGTATATTGTTTGCATAAATTGGCTTTTTATAAATTGGTTGTATAAATTGGTTTATTCAATAGTCAGCACCAGGATTGTATTGGAATCTCTGATTCTCCGTGCTCTGAAAGTGTAGGAACTAGGGAATTTAGATGCTTTAAATAAAGAAGAGTGTGAACATGTTAGTGAATAATTCAAAATCATATCTTTCAAAGCACATCTTTGTTAGGCTTGAAATTCTCGTTTTTAAATAGGAACGCAGGGATGGGATAGACAACTTCTTCTATATTTTCAAATTACTTTAGAACATTTCCAAATGGAATGAAGTTTGCTTTTTATTCTTTCCTTATTATTGTGAATATTTTACAAACAAACAATTTTCCTTTTCAGATTACTTATCTTTCGGAAGATCTGATGAAAGAAAATGGTTCCGCAGAGCAAATCATGTGTTGAATATCAAGTTGGTTCGCTTGTGATATGGTATGTTTACACAGTGTAATATGAATTCAGAGACTGGTAATGGCATCATGGATTCTGTACTGCTTCTAGGAGCAATAACAAAATAGCCAGAATAGACAACAACTAAGTATATTTTTAAGAAATAGAAGATTGAAAAATAATGCAGTAAACACAGGGAAAGCTGTAGTTTTCTTTTTTCCCATAAAACTTTTTGAGATAATATAAAAATTCAGTTTTGATATGCCAACAATTGCTATTTTTTGATACTTTTAATTTTAAATATCTGAAAACAAACTCTTTGCCATAGGGTTTGAGGCGGATCACCGTACTTTGAATGGCTAGTATAGGGCTTGTATTTCAGAAGAAAAGGAAAATAATTAAAAGTGTTTAATTTGCTATATTGTGAACAACTTTAAGGACTACTTAGATAATCATAATGAGCAGAGGTTTATAAGCCCTTTTTTCCCAACATCATAATTGCAATTTATATTTGTTTTGGCAGATCTTATTTGTAAGTAATTAGTCAAAACACACAACATTACCTGCTGAAATTATTGTATTAGTCATAAAATTATGATTTGTGAGGAGACAAGTCAATTAGTGGGTTACTAGGTAGATAAAAAAGTGTGAACTAAAATACTAAAAAAAACCCAACTTGATAATGATTTGGAATTTTTGTGTAAAATATTCTGTGTTAACAGTTGGCATTGCAGTCAAACTGAACGTCTAGGACATAGAGAAAACAAGTAAAGTAATTCAAAGTTCTGATCCACATTAGATAGCACTTTAAACACAGTATACCTTCTCTAAACTTAGCAACATTCCTATGTGATTTACCAATTATATATGTGCATATACTTCTTAATTTTGCTAATCAGTATTTAACAGATTTTTATTCTAAAGCTTTCCTCAAGGATTTTGTTAGTGTATTTCATATCCTGAACAATCTCAGAGTTGAGTATTTTAAAGCAGATCTTTATGTTTTCACTATAGCTTACTTGATTTGTGTGTTTTATCATCTACGAGATTCTTAATATGTTCTAATGTTCCTCTATATTTACGCTTTCATAATTCAGTACTTGGAAGAAAAGTCTTGTTTATCCAGCTGTATGAAATTTAGATATCTATGGTCTTTATGTCTTAAATGAATTTCACTATAATCTGCCAGGTTTTGGAGTAGTTTGTTTTTTCATTTGTATGTAAGCATTCAGTAAATAAACTAGGAGTAATAGAACAGCACTGTGGCAAAAACTAATCATTACAGATGATGACCAAAGCATACCCACAACTAACTACCAAAGCTTCAACCTCCTGCTAGAGTAGTCTTGCTCTTTTTACTCTTTTTAACGGTATTTTCTGCCTAGTGATATACTTCAAGAAGAGAAGGGTGGATATTGTTTTCAGAGAGAGTAGTCTGTAGCCTGGTGCTTGAGCCACTCTCGGGGGAAAGAGAAGGGAACCTTCTTTCTTAGTTTTTGGAAAACCTGACTGTGTGAAAAACCCTTCTTTTTGCCCCTTGAAAAAGGAACTGCGTTTAGATCTGTGATAATGTGCTATAGACACTGAAGTGATTCTCTGTTATTTATATCAACTCACAGGAAGCATCTCCATGCATTTTAATAAGAGGTCATCAAAGAAGCTTAGGTTCACCTTTGTACTCAAAGTTTCCTATTGATCAGGTTTAATTATGCATTGAACATATACACCATGCAGCAGGCCTTCAGAAAACTGAAGGCCTCACATTCAGGTTTAAATTTGTGCTACCCATCCCGCAGTTTTAATGATCCAAATCAAAAGATCATTACTGTTTTGTCTGTCAATATCACACACTGAAATCCTTTATTGGCATTTTTCCTGCAGGTGTATGCCATTGGTGCAGAAAAGGAAGTAATAATGATAATAATAATAATAATAATAACAGCAACAACAATAATAATGTTTATTATTACTATTTTGTTGTTGTTAATAATTACAATGGACTTCCCAAAGTCACAAATAATTCTAGTCAAATGGGGGGGTGGGGGGGGGATTGCCATTTTAAAGTGCTTATTTTATGCTAGTGGATGAAATAAGAGTAAAATAAAGCTTTTAAAAGTTTTAACTGTCAAATGAAAATGCCTAGAAATATTTAAACAAAATGTTTATTTGAGAATTTAACACATAGAAGCCAATTTCAGAAAGCTTTATGTTTACCATGCAATAAAATCCATCATACTGTGAAACTGCTTGTACGACAATATGGATTTAAATAACTGTTGCTGGTCCCACTGTCATTGTTAACTCTTCATGTAATATAAATGAAATGCCCTGCATAATACAAATGCAATTAAATTATAATTTTTCATTTTAGAAACAAGATTATTTTCTAACACTAAATTTTTCTAAACAAGTTGGCATTATTGGCTAGTCAGTCAGTAATGAAATGTAATGATCCACTCACAAAGGCCTGCAGTTATATCTTGATATTTGCACATACAGTCAACATGGCTGCAAATAAGGTAGCTACAGTCTCAACAATAGGTGAAAAAAACCCACACCAGCAGCAGAATTCAGAGTATAGATGCCTGTGAACGTTAAGGTATCCTGTAATATTTTTCTATTTCGTACTGAAATATTGTATTTCTGTGTCTCATAATAACCTTGAAGCCAGAACATGATACAAGACATGGTTTTTCAAAGGTTACTTTAAGAGTTAATCATCAAGTTGCAATCATTTCTAGTGAACAGGCTAAACCTAAAGTTAACTCCAAACATATGCAATAGAATTGACAAATTATGTTTGGCCATTGCAAACTGAGATACGTCATTCTTATATGTCGCCTTTTATTTTTTTTTGGAGGGGGTAGGGCTGGCGGGGGTAGGGATGTGTGCTTTTTTTATGCAGACACTGTTGCATTATATCACTTAAGGTTGCTCTTTTAGTGTTCTAAAGTAGAAGTTATGTATTAGTTTCTCATGGCACTTTAATATTAAGAAGCAAATAGTGATTGCAGGAGCAGTTTTGAAAATGAATGCTTAAAAAGAAGGATACTGAAGGAGATTTAGTGATTAGGTTGATGTTCACAATTGCTCCGATTGTAAAGGAAGAAGTAAACTCATCAGTGTTACAAGTTCTTTGTCTCCCTTCCCAGAAAGAAACAGTTCAACCATAAAATGAGTTTTATTTGTCTTCAGTATGAATAATAAAAGTTTTAGGATCCCTCAATAGAGCTCATTATAGACTGGAGAGGAGGGGGAGCTAGTATAAATAAAATGTTGTGATGCCTTTGCCAAAACAGAGTAAATCCTGGGAAGAGACCAATTAATTAATGTCACTCTGAATAATGATTTGTGGTGGTGTCTGTAACAGAAGATCCCTCAGACACTGCAAGCTGTTGCCTTAGAAACTGAGCCTCCCTAATTAGCTAGATGACATACAGGGTGGATCCTTCAAGATGGCACACCGTCTGGTCTGACTAACATGCAAAACAAGAATCAACAGTGATGTGGCAGGCAAAGATAAATGGAAATGAGACACCCAGGAACAGCAGTGCAGGGAGCTGGTGTAGCAGGTCAGTGCAGAAAACCTCCTGGAGATTAATTAGTCATATGATCTATTAAAAACATATGGAAAATGGCAATTGAAACTGAAACATGTTGCAAGGGTGATCCATACATGCTTTTGAACACTAAAGAAATGCCTGGCTAAAACAACTTATCAGTGGAAGATTATGTGTCATAAACTCAGATACAGGGAGGAGGATTATCACTTTTTAAGTGATGGTGTAATATATAATTTTCAGGAATAAATACTTCACTTTCAGCAAACAATGCTGCTGGGATAAATTAATTACTGAGATGCAGTGCAGAAGAACACTTCGTATAGTGTAACAAATATTATAGGTGCAGGGAATACACAGGTGAACAGAAATCATACATTAATAACTTCAGTTATGAAAAATAAAGGAGTGATAAGTGAATGACCTCTGTGACACAGATCATCTGCTTTGTGAAGATGTCAGGAAAAGAAGGACGACGTACCAAGGATATTATGTGAAGATTAAAAAGAAAAAAAAAAGCAGCCTCTTATAAATTTGTTTAAAAACTGAATTTCACCTTACTCAGAAATGTTGACATAAGTAATATTGCAGAGGATATTAACAACTAATCTGAACAGTGTGGGAATCTTGTCTTGGCTGTAATAATATTTGGTTTCATTCATGTATCAGTCCAGTACTTCAGATTGTTGTTGGACTCTTTTCCACTCCTAGCAGACAGGGGAGCTATGGAAGTTTGTACTAGAAACAAAACAAAACCAAACCTCTAAAATAGTGTTTGATGTGTGTGTCTTTGATCTCAAAACCTAAGCTGAATATAGTTCATTTAATTACTAAGCCAAACTATCTAGAAGTTATGGGAAACTGTGTGTTGGGATATTACAATGTCCCCTTCTTCACCCATCATCACCGGCTGGTAGAGTCCCTTCTTCATTAGAGGAGGAGGATACATATCTGTATAATTATGTCTCCAGATTTTGTTTTTTACTGAACATGTGATGTATTTCTTTCTGATCCAGAAATCTTTGAGTACATTGCTGTTCAAGTAAGATCACCATTCACTGAGACAATTCTTCCCTCATTTGCCTTTACCTAACTTACTCTGAGCACTCATACTTACACCAGTTGTTCTGCTTCCTAGTTCAAAGCCATTCTGGAAATCTAGGTCTTTGAAAATTTTTCCCCATTGTCTCCCATTAGTCACCATCCTTCTACTTCTGCTTGAAAGTTTCAACTGGCTTTTTTTTGGTTTCTTTTTCCTTTAGCGTAGATGTGAACATAGAATCATAGAATCATTATGGTTGGAAGAGACCTCAAAGATCATCAAGTCCAACCGTATACCTGATGCCACCATGCCCGCTAAACCATGTCTTGAAGTACCACATCTAAACGTTTTTTGAACACCTCCAGGGACGATGACTCCACCACCTCCCTGGGGAGCCTGTTCCAATGCCTAACGACTCTCACAGTGAAGAAGTTCTTTCTAATGTCCAGCCTGAACCTCCCCTGGTGCAACTTGAGACTGTTTCCTCTCGTCCTATCGCTAATTACCGGGGAGAAGAGCCCAACCCCCACCTCACTACAACCTCCTTTCAGGTAGTTGCAGAGGGCGATCAAGTCTCCCCTCAGCCTCCTCTTCTCCAGACTAAACAACCCCAGCTCCCTCAGCCACTCCTCTTAAGGCTTTTTCTCCAGGCCCTTCATCAGCTTTGTTGCCCTTCTCTGAACAAGCTCCAGCAGCTCCATGTCCTTCTTATAGTGGGGGGCTCAAAACTGAACACAGTATTCAAGGTGCAGCCTCACCAGCGTGGAGTACAAAGGGATGATCACTTCCCTAGTCCTCTGCTGGCCACACTGTTTCTGATACAGGCCAGGATGCTGTTGGCTTTCTTGGCCACTTGGGCACACTGCTGGCTCATGTTCAGCTGGCTGTCGACCAACACCCCCAGCCATGCTCCAGCTAAGGGTTCACTATGGCGCTGCGGCTGTGAAAGTGGCCTTGTAGCTGGGGGGACTCAAAAAGACAATGATTAGATAGATGAAAAGATCATCTTTCCTGAAGTTCAGTCTAGCATCCTAAGTTTCCCTCCATGCAGCCTGTATTCCATGTTCATATCTAGCCTTAGCATTCTAAACTGCCTTTGTCCTAAACATCTCTTTTAAGATCTGAGCTATACAAACAAGATGGCATTCATGCCATTTATAATTACTTGTAACTAATGGCGCATATAGATGTACGTTGTTTGCTTTTCAGCATCTGTGATACCTTCAGTGATGTCTGCAAACATCTGGGAGTCGTGATTGTTAATCAGCCTGATGACTACCAACTGCAGCTAGGGGGAATTACTTCCCCTGAGATATGACATATATTAGTTTTCCTAAAACATTTTCCATTTTTCTCTAGGAATAGAAAAATTGCAGAAGTACCCTACAAAAATTCTGAGCTGAAAGCACCAATCTGCCTCCAAGCAAAGAAGGGATTAGGTGCCTAAATCACATGCCCAAATAGCAGGGTGAACTGCATTTAAAAAAAAATATATTTTTTTTCCTTAGAGAAAGTATCAAATTAGTCCTTGTAAAATTCCAAGGTAATTTTGGATGTTACTTTCAAAGTTTCAATTGTTAAATATGGGATACATTATTTAACAAATCTTGGGACTTTGAAATCTGTTTTATTGAAATGTAAGCAGTCTTAGAAGACTAGTTCTTTGATTCATCTAGCAACTGAAACATTAGTTTTCATGTATAAGTAAAGATAAATTTTCTTTTTGATTGACATTTGAAATAATAGAAAAAGATGACAATGGTTCTGCTAAACAGCAACAAAACACTTCCAAATTTGAAGTTTATTTGTAGGATAGGTTTATTACAGAGTCAAATATACTTTTGAATTACTGCTGAAACATGATGACACACATTTAGATGAGTGCATATAAGGCATGAATTAGACAGGAATTGCTGGTATGCTATATATATTCTCTGCAAAATTATTGCTAAAGGATTGCCCATTATTATCATCCAGCTGGAAAAGCTGATATGCAACACTTCTGCTGCTTCTTCAATCTCTTGCATATGAAGTAAGTGAATTTGTGGTTATTGTGTATTTGCACAGTTGTATGATGTCTTCAAACTGGGACAAAATGCGACTCACCTTGATTTAGTCAGTGACAATACAATTTTCATGCTTTCATGAGCCTATTGTCTGTACACAAAGTTATTTGCTTTTTTTTTTCCTGCTTTTATTAGACTTTCAGATTCTCTTTGCTAACAACTTCATCCTGTTCTTTGTGAGAATATTCAATTTGCCCTCTGTAGTTGATGTTTAAGTGATTTCTAGTGGTTATAGATCGTTTTCTTTCTTACAGTCTTTTTTCCAAAATTTGCAGTCTTATTCTTCTATTTAGGAATTGGTTATTTTTCCGGTAACAAAATACGGAATATTTTCACCCATTGATCACACAAAAGTATTTTATTTTAATCCTTTTTTTATTAAAATAAAAACCAAAACATGTTATAATAAAAAGCTTTTTGCTAACTGAAAAAAAAAAAGAAAATATTAATTCAAAAAGCCAGAATAAGAGATTTACATAATAAGAAATTTAGCTTGACAGAACTATTCTGAATTTGTGATGTACCTATATGACATCCATTATAAGGTGTTTCAACTTCAGAAGTTTTAACTTTACAATTTTCTGATACAGTTTTATCTCTTCTTCTCTATCAGCTGTCCTCTCAATGTTGGGACATTTTTTTCTCCTTCTATGTTCTGCACAGCTCCTTACGTGACCTCTGTTAATGAACTCATCTCCCACTTCAGGCACACAAAGCCAGTATTAACCCATGTTAGTATTTCTATAGGCACTTCATGTTAGAAATATTCAGGAAACGTTCAGAAATTATTTTCTGTGCAGTTTCTAGTCACTATTACTTTCATTTTTATTGTATCCCCTGCATAGCTGTGATGTACAGAGTTTTGAACTTAATATTGATAGCTTACACAATTAACTCAAATGTAATCTTGCTATTATTTAATTTTTTGCAACTTTCTCATTTTAGCTTAGCTGTGTCCCCTGACATCACATGCTTCCAACTTAAAATTAAATTTGAATTTTGGAAAAGTCAGTAATTAAACAGTGTTCTAACATAGGTTAAAAGTTCCTCCAGGAATGAGTGATACACTTTGCTTTTGCAGTAAAAGATTGTGTTGTAGTGAGTTATGCTTTACTATACTACACACCTATCAAGAAAAGTTGCTGTGTCTATAACTGGAGCACAAAGATGCTAAAGTTATTTTTGTAGTGCAACTGAAAGGTGTGACAGCAGCTCAGGTGGGGTGTACCTGGGATGAGGTAGAGCTATCTTGCTTGGACACTGACAATCTGGTGGCTTAGGCAGCAGAGGACAAAGACTTGACTTCTTCCCTCCTTGGTTATGTGGTATCAGGGCTAGTTCAGAAGCCCCAGAGTTGATGCTCCATGCCTGCTGGCATTGTAGATTTGTGTAAAGTTGCTTCCAACTATCTGGCACAGAAGTAGACTCAGGATATAAGTATTTGGAGAAGGTATACTCTGCTTTCTTTTGTATAGGATAGCAATTCAGGTTATCTCAACTGACTTTGAAGTAAACTGAGCCTCATTTCCTCAGGAGAAGTTGAGCATTTTGAGTCTACCAATTCCTCCTAAATTTGATTTTTTTCTCTGTCATTTACAGAGGAATTTTGTTGGATGTAGTCTAAAACAACAATTTCATTTTTGAAAGAAAGACTAGATTTTGACTGAGTGCATATTTCACTTTTTAGTACATTTTTATTCCTTTTAGAATAAAAATGCTTATAAAGGAGCAGAGGTTCTCTGTCAGAGTAGCATACTAGTTTGGTGTCAGGGCATCTTCAAACCTGAAAGTAGCATTTGTTGGCTCTCTCCTATCAGTGTTGTAAAAATGCAGAGGGAACGATACTACAGCAATAAAAATTTTAGCAATTTTTAGCCTGAAATTCACTGAATTGTCTCAGCTGATATAGTTAAAATCATTTCAACTATTACAAATTATTGTTATTACTTACAGTAAGCATAAGTAACCCTAGTTTTTACCATGTAAATGTCAAGTAAGGGAGGTATGAAACATGCCTTTCCATGTCGCTTTGTATTTTGAGAAGATATGTATTTTTATATGTTCTCTAAACCATATGTGGATTTGTTGATTTTAAATCTGTAAAGATGTTTTAATTTAAGTTCAAAAAATGTTTTGGTAACTATTATTTTAAAAATCCATATTCAGACTTGGGTGGAAATTAACACATTCTATTAAGAAACTATTGGGAAAATTATACAGAATAGCAGCTAGAACTGCATGTATGGATTTCTAATGCTTTTAAAGAGTTTACTTTTTAATTATTGCAAACAGGAAATTTAATCTCAAGCTGAAGGTAAATAACAACAAAGACTCCATGACTCAGCATAAAGCTGTAAACCTAAAAGGGTCATAAAATACAAAACTCCCAATTAAAAAATGCTTGTATATGAAAGGATAAACAAAACATTTGCATTCTGGCTCCAGTCAGTGCATACTGTTTAACAATCTGAAGGAGCAGAAAAATACATTCTGTTCTATGCAAACTTTTGAAAAATGTTAAATAATACTAAACATTGTATTTTTTCTGAATAGATACATTGTGTCATTTGATGACGCTTTCTTTTTACCTAGTTTGAAATGTGTTTAGATGAACTTTATATTTTGGTACAGAATAGTGGTTATTTGTGTAAGTAAGCATGTGTGTTGTATTGCTGCCAGGAGTATAGAAAAGAAATTAGTATCCTTGCTTCCTGTTTGCAGGTAGTTTTGACAACAATGTGAAATGGGCAGAAAGAAATTTTCTCTGTGGATCTTAAAATAAATTAAATTAATAAATGGTTTACCTTGAAACTCAATGTGGCATTTATACCAGTATTTCTATCTCAGGAATACTCACAGTGGTTATATTGAAAATATATAGAAACACATATACTTCTATCATATACATAAAAGATATCTAATTTTTAAATATGTATATTTTTATATCTGTATAAAGGGGTATCAATATGTATGTATGGACACAATCTAATTGGACACAGTCAAAATAGATTGGTTTCAAAACCCAATTCATTTCCAGATTCAATCTGCTTCTATAAAATTTACCTCAGCAGAAAAAATGTACTCCTCGTAGATAAATGCTTTTGACATTATGTAGCAAATTTCCTTACTGAAAATTAACTCTATTGATGTGAAAGCTAAAGAGACCAGTTTGAATCTATCAATCAAACAAACAAACAAAAGAACTAATTTAATGGCTTCAGCCAAAACTCGAACACAAAAGAACTTTATTTCAAAAATAAATTCTTTCTCCCCTGAAGAACAGCAGCATGAGTACTAATATAGTTGTCCTCACATCACCATCTACCTTTTAAGTTTAGTTCAGCACCAGGATTTAGTCTGAGACAAGTATCTGAGACTTCCCCATTGATGGGTTAAGGGAAGCTAGGCTTAGAGTCAGCTGGTGCACTTAGTTTTCACTCCCTGCAAAGCCAAAGTAAATAGTTTCTGTACTATTCAGAAAGAAAGGTAGATTAACAGAAACACAAGGTGAGAGCACAATATACTCATCAATATATCTCTCAGATGAGGGCAAGTTCATCCTTCCCAGTTACTTACCTACTTTGCAGATCCCAATGATGCCACGAAAATTTATTAAGATGGAGAGTTTTTTCACATAAACCTAAAGAATGATCATATTCATGATATATCTATTCTTAGAGCATACATGGAATTTGGAATACAGCAGCTAGTTAGATTAAAATATGGAGAATTTTCCTTGATTTCAATCTAATGATGCATATTTAAAGTTTGGGCCTGTGCTGTGTCTGTCATATTAATGATACTCCTAGAAATTAATTTCCCATAATACTTAACTTTAGGATTACCATTTTATTTTTGAACCATCCCTGTTGGGCTCAGGCAGACGTGCGAATTCTCTTACAGACCAAAAATCAGGTATTTGTGTAGTTATCAGAAATGAAGAGGTCAAGTGTGAAACATGGTTGGTGAACAGATCAGTTTGGTGTGGCACCAGCGTGTAATAAAAGTCTCTATTACAAAGAAAACTCACAGCAGTCATCCATGCTGAAAATTATATTTGCCTGGACTTTTAGTTCTTAAAGTTGAAGCATAGTAAAACAGATAATGTCTTATCTGCACTCAATCCACCTGACATTTCTTTCCATTTGTATTAAAATATCAGTAAAGTAAATTTGTAAAGTAACTTCTCTCACCTCAAGTACAATCAAATTGTGTTCTTAATACAAAGAGACACATGCTCAGAGAATTATAAATATGATGCCAAGCAATGGAGCACTCAATAATTCACATTTATCTGGAAGAAGATTTTATTAGCATGAACAATCCCAATAATAACAAAAAACTGAGGTTCTGACCTCCTGAGGAGAACAAATATATTGTTACACAACAGACATAGTGTTAAGGGCTGTCCAGCTTATGGTTTGCAAGCAAATGACACATACAGATGACCCCCCCACACACAATTTGGGGAAGATACAGGGACTCTTTCTTCCAGCAGCTGGCACCAAGCACATGGGCTATGACTGCGGTCTTGCTGCAATTGCTGGTGCTGAGCCTCTCACTCGACTCACTAACATCAGCCTCCCAAGCAGCTGTCGCTTAGTCCTTGCAGCACTCACAGATGCAGAATAGAGTGAGTTTACTCAGAGACACAGTTGAAAAAGGATTTAATAAGAATATAGGATCGACTGCAGTGGTCAGGTGCGGGTTTCAGTCAGAAAAGCATACTGACTTATTTTACGTTTGACCAGCCCCTTTTACGCCTGTTTCTGCCTACCTCCCCTTTGTTCACCCCCGAGTCACCTTCTCCTGTACATGCTTTCATCAGTTTGCACAGTCCCACTGGCTTCCAACATCCTGGACCCTCAGGTTTGCATCCCTGTCAGCTGCAAAGTCCTTTTTTCTTGCAGTTCCTTGGTAGCCCATCAGTTAGTGTGATTGACTGGGTTCGCTTCTTGTCTTTGTCTCCATTATGTTTGCTGTTGGCTTTGTGTCTCTGTATGTTTTGTTCATGGTTTCTCCCTTTTCCTTGCCTTCCCCTTTGACAAGGTCTTCGATCAGATAATCTTACTGAAATGAACATTCCCATTTTCCAGTACCCTTATCAACGAGTATGACTGACCAGGTTTATTACTGCCTCCATTATTGTTCATTGATCAGATTTGTGTCTCTGTGTCTTCCTGTTTATGGCTTCCTCCTCTAATTATTATCCCTTTTTGCTTTAAAATGTCCTTGGACAGAGAACCTTAAGGGAGCTGACTCTGACTCTCCTTCCATGTACCCTTCCATAGACTATGTTTTAAATCTCTAGTTGATGACAGGTTGTTTGATTAAAGCAAGCTTCTGTTAGAAACATATCTTGCTTAAAATATTGTTGGGTAGTATTTCTTGGGATTTTTCAGTGTACACATACAGGTAGGGAGCTTCAGTTTTAATCTGATAATCACTACAGTTTTGAGAACTTTAATCACTGTAGTGAGGAGGTGGGGAGGAGTACAAACCCCCTTTTCTCTTCTTTCACAGGTTACCAAACTTAAAATTTGCAGGTAACATTAACCCTCCTTTTCTCTGTCCTTTTCCTCCAAAACCAGAACGTTGTTAAAGTAATCACAAAGCTTCTATGCAAATGTGAGTAGAAGCAAATAAATGATAGAGAGAAGAAAGATAAATCCCTTCAGCTGAGCTAAAGCAAGAGTCCAGAATCTCTAAAAATTTGCAGGTATTAGATCTGATGCTGCATGACTGAGGCAGACTGACAGCAAATATACCACTATCAAAAATAACACCCTCAGTAAATAATCTAAGCAAAGTGCAAAGGGATCCTAAAGGAGTTAAAAGTACCTGTAAAAAGGCAGAAGGAGAGTTCAGGTTACCTCCTGTACCTTGTGTTAAAGATACATTTTCTCTAGTTACTTCTACTTTATCTTTTTTTTTTTTTTTTTTAATTCAAGTGCTGGCACACTTACTTTCTGCAATTGAATTTGTCATTTGTCACTTGCAGAGACAGTAGCATCTTCTATATAGAAGTGGGAGATGCAGGTCTGCTCCCCAGCAAATGTCTTTCATGACAGCAGTTCTTTCCTCTTTCATTATGTGCAAGACAGCAAATGTAATCCCTGAGGAGTTGAGAAGAGCAGAAGTGAGTCTTAAGATAATTGGTATATTTTTCAAAATCTGTTTATAGATCTAGAGAAGAGCAATTTTGGTGAAGGAAAAGGTGAGTTTATTGAATGGTTTTAGTTCATTAGGCAAGCTGATTCACTTTAAAAGGGGACAGGTAGGTGAACAAGGCAGAGAAAGAGAGAAGAACTTTTCCTTTCCTTTTTATATTGTTCTTTAATGAAGCATAAGAGCTTCATTTGAGGATTTCATTCAATAACAGAACTAATATCAGGATTTATTCTTTCCATTTATTATAAAAATGCAATGAATAATACTGGACTCTTGTCTTTGAACTAGCGACGTTAATTCTAGTGTCTGTTTTCACTTCTAAAAGTTAAAAATATGAACAAACACACCTGTTTTACTGAAAAGCATGTACAGCAATAGATTACTCACAGTTGGCATCACTGTATGTCATGATTCACTTTCTGGCTTCTGACTGTCTGGTCTACTACAGCAGTCAAAAAAATACAAGGATGGTTACAGGAAATACAAACTTCTGAACCATTTATAGTGTAGGGGATACTATACATAGCACACACTTCATCAACAAGAACACAGGGCCAAGTCAATGCCAGTTAATTGTCTGTCTGTCTCTTAATGTTCAAAGCCACTGATGGGCTAAAACCAAAACAGCACAGTAGCCTTATTTTAGAAACAAAATATCAGTCTGTGATCTTCATAGATAACTTGTTGAAGGATGGACTGGGTAAGTAGACAGTGAGGTGGACTGAAAACTCCCTGAATGTCTGGGCCCAGAGGGTGGTGATCAGTGACATGAAGTCTAGCTGGAGGTCAGTAACCAGTGAGGTACCCCGGGGTCAATACTTGTTCCAATCCTGTTCAACACCTTCATTAATGATCTGCATGGTAGGGCAGAGTTTACCCTCAGCAAATTTTCTGATGATACAAAACCAGGAGTGGCCGATACACCAGAAGGTGGTGCTACCATCCAGGGGGAGATGGAGAAGCTGGAAAAATAGGGTGACAGGAACTTCATGGAGTTCAACTCGGGGAAGCACAAAGTCTTGCACCTGGACAAGAAAAACCACATGTACCAGTATACATGGGGCCTGCCTAGCTGGAAAGCAGCTTTGCAGAAAATTACCTGGAGTCCCTGGTAGATACCAAGTTGGTCAACTTGGAGTCCCTTGCAGCAAAGAAGTCTAATGATATCCTAGGTTGCATTAGGACATGTGTTGCCAGCATATCAAGGAAAAGATCCCTGGGGTATGGTGTCCAGGTCTCAGCTCCCCGTTACAAGAGAGAGACAGAGCTACTGAAGGGAATTCAGCCAAGGGCCACTAAGACTATTGAGGAACTCATGTGTCTCCCATGGAAGGAAAGGCTGAGACAGCTGAGGTGGTTCAGCCTGGAGGAGAGGTCCGAGGGGGATGTCATCCATGTGTACAAATGCCTGAAATGAACTGTAAAGAAGATGGAGACAGACCTTCTTCAGTGGCGCCGAGTGACAGGACCTGGGGTAGTCTGCACAAACTGAAACATGGTATGTTCCTCCTGAACACCAGGCAAAACTTTTTTACTGTGAGAGGGACTGAGCGCTGCAACCAACTGCCCAGAGAGGCTGTAAAGTCTCCATCCTTGGAGATTTTCACAAGCCATCTGGACATGGTTCTGGGCAATGTGCTGGAGGTGAGCCTGCTTGAGCAGGCACATTGGACCAGGTGACCTCCAAAGGTCCTTTCCAACATCAACCATTCTGTGATTCTGGCTTGAAAAGAAGTGTGTGTTCTATTACTATTGCACAATATCTGTGAATGGTCCTGGTGCTGTTATCTGTATCTTCCAACCTTTTGTTTATATACACATACCAGTAAGAAAACTAGTTATGCAAAAATTTAGTTTCTCCATTAAAATATCCAAGAAATGCAATGAGATTTATACAAATTTGAACAAAGGGACAAACAGAAAGGAGATTCAAAAGCTGAGATTAATTTGAATTGTATCTGTCAGGCATTTTCTGTGTGGTTTCCCCTTTCTGAGTTACTAGCATTCTGCTGTGCAATGTTAAAAGATGTAGAATGAAACCTACCCTAGTAGTTAATGAGAATTATCATGAGAAATACCTGTCTTAAAGTAGAGTCTGAAAATGAATGAACTATTTTCATCACAGAAAAGAAAATAAATAAGGGTTTGCTACTAAAGTGGTTGAATCTGTCATTTAGGTCACAGACCTTTTCAGTAAGTTTAAAAGCAAGTAATCGTCATTAAAAAATTAAAGTAAAAAAAAAATAATTCTTCTATTAATGAAATTCTATAAGGTTTACTTGGTAAAGTTTTGGTAGCAGGAGTTAGGGAGAGCTGCAGAGGTTAGAGAGTTAGAGGTTAGAGGTAGAGAGCTCTGCGAGAAGAGATTGGGGGTTGTCTCATGCTGGACAGAGCCAATTCCAGCTGGCTCAAGAACAAACCCACCACACGACACAGCTGAGCTCAACTGCAAAGCTGATAATATCTCTGGGAAAACATATTTAAGAAACGGTAAAAAACATTGTGAAGGAGTTGTGAGACAAAGGAGTGAGAAAAAGTGTGAGATAAACAACGCTGCAGACACCAGCATCAGAGAAGGAGGGGTAGGAGATGCTCCAGACACCAGAGCAGAGAATCCCTTGCTGTCTGTGGAGAAGACCAAGGTGAAGCAGGTGTCCTTCTGCAGCCTGTGGAAAGGACCCTGGTGAAACAGGTGATCCCTGAAGCCTGTGAAGAGGACTATGGCAGAGCAGACATTCACATCCCATGCTGCAGCAGGTTGACATGCCATGAGGGAAGTTGCAATCCATGAAACAGCCATATAGGCGCAGGCTCCTAGCAGAAACTGTGGCTCGTGGAGAGGAGCCCACGCAGAGGCGGGTCTTCTGGCAGAAACTGTGGCCTCCGAGGGGCCACGTTGGAGCACTCTGTTCCTGAAAGACTGTTGCCTGTGGAAAAGTACAGTTGTACAGCAGTTGTCTTTTTTCTCACCATCCAACTCTATTTTTAAATTGGCAATAAATTTAATTTTGCCCAAGTAGAGTCTGTTTTGCCTGTGACGGTAACTGCTGAGTCATCTCCCTGTCTTTATCTTGACCCATGAGCTTTTCCATCTTGTTTTGTCTGACTGTCTGGTAGAGGAAGTGTGGTGAGAAAGTAGCTGGATGGGGGTCCAGTAGCCAGCCAAGTTCCACCTACTACAAATATTTGTTTA
This sequence comes from Cariama cristata, assembly GCF_000690535.1. Taxonomy (NCBI): domain Eukaryota; kingdom Metazoa; phylum Chordata; class Aves; order Cariamiformes; family Cariamidae; genus Cariama; species Cariama cristata. Next base: position 17,602 of record NW_009612337.1, read on the forward strand.
GTGATTGTGTACAATAATTCATAACTCTTGGTCCTTTCAGGAATGATGCAATTAATTTGTACTCCTTTTTACATACGTACCCCTTTGTACTCTGCGCTGGTGAGGCTGCACCTCGAACACTGTGTTCAGTTTTGGGCCCCTCCCTACAAGAAGGACATGGAGCTGCTGGAGCATGTCCAGAGAAGACCAATAGGTGGGGGTTGGTCTCTTCTCGCCGGTAACTAGCGATAGGACAAGAGGAAATGATCTCAAGTTGCGCCAGGGGAGGATCAGGTAGGATATTAGGAAGAACTTCTTCACTGTAAGAGTCATTAGGCATTGGAACAGGCTCCCCCTCCCCAGGGAGGGGGTGGAGTCACCATCCCTGGAGGTGTTCAAAAAACCTTTAGATGTGGCACTTCAAGATATGGTTTAGTGGGTTTAGCGGGCATGGTGGCAGTGGCTATATGGTTGGACTTGATGATCTTTGAGGTCTCTTCCAACTATAATAAGTCTATGATTCTATGATTCTATGAATTATCTGTTATATTCTGTTGTCTTTTATGATATATGCTATTGATTTCCTTTCATTACCAAGCAATGGTCCTGGGACTTTTTTGTCATTTTTATATTGAATACATCAAATATTCCCCAACCTGAGTGTGATGAATACTGTCAGGACTAGCCAGTAGACCCTGCTATTGCTAACAATTCTGCGCATTGAATTCAACTGATATTTGATGTTTTTGACAAACTAAAGCATTTTCTGTGTGGCAGTCAGTATATCTCATATTTTTATTTAGTAGTCTGTATATATTAGAGAATTCACTTTGCGTTGATCATTATGCATAACTTAGCTAGCCATTTTTCAATAGAAAGGACTTTGTATGGACAAGGAATTGAACTATTTCTTTATACACAGTGATCAAAAGGGAATATTTAGAGGGTGATATTTACAAGTTAACACATAAGAAAATTTACTTACCAGCTGAATAACATGACTCTTCCTTGACTGCTACAGTATGATTCTTTAGGAAGGAAACATTGATACACCATTAAATAGGAAGAGACATTACTAACACCTCCAGACTGACATGCCATAGATAAAGACTCTTGTATTGAAAGTAATCTGTTGCCATCTCATGAGAGTGCTTACAGAAAACTAAGAAATTTGTAACTGGATAATTTGCAAAGTTGTTAATTTCCTAACATGAATCCTGAACGAGATCCTAATCACAACTTATTTCTATGCAAATGATAAAAAGAGTTATGAATCATCTTAGTAAAATACAGACTTAGTCACTCTCTGTTAGTTTTTCATCAGTCACAATGGAGATGAACTCATCCCGTAAGTCAATGAATTCTCCTCTCTCTCTCTCTCTCTTTTTTAAAAAATTAATCTATTCTGAGATTCATTAATTGTTTAGAAGTACACCCTTCTGTCAATTATCTTGTGATAATTTTTTGTCTCTCAAATAGCTAGTGGTCTTACTGCATTTATATAGTTGCAAAGGTAAGCTGAGTGGCAGCTAGAAACACATGAAAAAAATGTCTTTCCCTTCCCCTGAACCTGAGGTTATCTAGAGTAACTCACAGTGTAAGGGAACAGTTAGAAATCTAAAAATCTGCACAGGGTATGGTATCATATTTCTTTAATTCAGGATTTCTATTTCTAACAATCCTGTCTATGCAAGAGAAATAGTTTAGAGAGTCTGCAAGTCCTGAACACTAACCTTACTCATTATTTTATTCTTCATATTCAGACCACTCATGTTAACTTCTTGCTCTAATACTCCTGTTCAGTAACATGAGGGATAACGTTTTATAAGTTCCCATATGAGTATTAAATATAACTATTGTTAAACTACATTGTTTACTTCTGTTTCAATAGTTTCTTGTGTTGCTTCTAATAGGTTGTGAAGTCTGGAACCTTTTTATGACTAGAAAAAACATCAATAATGAATATAATGTCCTAAGTTAATACAACACCCTTTCTCCAGACAGCAGTATCCTATCTCTTCTTCCAGATAGTTAAAATATTCAACCACAAATTCTGTAGAATCATAGAAGAGTTGGAAGGGACCTTAAAGATCATCTAGCTCCAAAACTCCTGCCATAGACAGGGACACCTTCCATTAGACCAGGCTGCTCAAAGCCCCATCCAATCTGGCCTTGAACACTTCCAGGGAGAGGGCATCCATGGCTTCTCTGAGCAACCTGTTCCAGCGCTTCACCACTCTCATATTGAAGAATTTCTTCCTAATATCTAATCTAATCTACCCTCTTTCAGTTCAAAGCCAATACCCTTGTCCTGTCACTGCATAATCTTGTAAAAAGTCCCTCCTCAGCTCTCTTGTCGGCCCCCTTTAGTTACTGCAAAGGCTGCAATAAGGTCTCCCTGGAACCTTCTCTTCTCCATGTTGAACAATCCCAACTCTGTCAGCCTGTCTTCATAGGAGAGGTGCTCCAGCCCTCGGATCGTCTTCGTGGCCCTCCTCTGGACTCGCTCCAACAGGTCCATGTCCTTCTTGTGTTGAAGGCCCCAGAGATGAACACAGTACTCTAGGTGTGGTCTCATGAGAGCAGAGTAGAGGGGGAGAATCACCTCCCTCAACTTGCTTGTCACACTTCTTTGATTCAGCCCAGAATATGGTTGGTTGGCTTTCTGGTCTGCAAGTGCACACTGCAGGGTCATGTTGACATTCTTGTCAACAGCACCCCCAAGTCCTCCTCAGGGCTGGTCTCAATCCATGCTCTACCCAGTCTGTATTTGTGCTTGAGTTTGTCCCAACCCAGGTGCAGGACGTCGCACCTCATTTTGTTGAACTTTATGGGGTTTTCACAGGCCCACCTCTCAAGCCTGTTCAGGTCCCTCTGAATGGCATCCCTTCCCTCCAGCATGTTGACCGCACTGCAGTTTGATGTCTTTGGCAAACTTGCTGAGAGTGCAGTCAATCCCACTGTCCATGTCACTGACGAAGATGTTAAACAGCCCTGGTCCAAATACTGACCCCTGAGGACCACTCATCACTGGTCTCTACCTGGACATCAAGCTGCTGACCACAGCTCTCTGAGTATGACCAATCAGCCAATTCCTTATCAACCAAGTGGTCCACCCATCAAATCCATGTTTCTGCAGTTTAGCATAGTTTCCAGGAGGATCTCCTCCATGATCTTCCCGGTGCAGAAGTGCCCTGGTCCAAATACTGACCCCTGAGGACCACTCATCACTGGTCTCTACCTGGACATCAAGCTGCTGACCACAGCTCTCTGAGTATGACCAATCAGCCAATTCCTTATCAACCAAGTGGTCCACCCATCAAATCCATGTTTCTGCAGTTTAGCATAGTTTCCAGGAGGATCTCCTCCATGATCTTCCCGGTGCAGAAGTGAGACTTGCTGGCTGTAGTTCCCGAGTCTTCCTTTTTCCCTTTTTAAAAATGAGGGTTAAGGTTCCACTTTTCTGGTCAGTGAGAACTTCATTGGACTGCCACCACTTCGCAAGTACGACAGATAGTGGTTAGGCAATTTATCCACCAGTTCCTCAGGACCCACGGATGCATCTCATCAGGTCCCAAGACTTGTGCATCTTCAGGTTCCTTAGATGGTCTCAAACCTGATCTCCTACAGCAGGCAGTTCTTCATTCTCCCAGTCCCTGTCTTTGCCTGCTGGAGCACTTGCTGGCGAAGACGGAGGCAAAAAAGTCAAAGAGTACCTCAGCCTTCTCCATGTCCCAGGTAACCACGTCTCCCGTTTCCTTCCAGAGAGGGTCTACATTTTCCCCAGTCTTCCTTTTATCACCAACACATCTGTAGAAGCTTTGTTGTTGCCCTTGATGTCCCTGGCCAGATTTAATTCTGTCAGGGCTTTAGCTTTCCTAACCTGATCCCTGGCTGCTCAGACAACTTCTCTGTGTTCCTCCCAGGCTACGTGTCCTTGCTTCCTTTTTGTGTTTGAGTTTGGTCAGGAACATCTTGTTCATCCATGCAGGCTGCCTGACATTTTTGCCTGACTTCCTCTTGGTTGGGATGCATCGCTCCAGAGATTGGAGGAGGTGACCCTTGAACACTAATCAGCTTGCTTGGACTCCTCTGCCCTCCAGGGCTATATCCCATGGTAGCCTACCAAGCAGCTCCCTGAAGAGGCCAAAGTCTGCTCTCCTGAAGTCCAGGATAGTGAGCTTGCTGTATGCCCTCCTCACTGCTCTCATAATCTTGAAATCCACCATTTCTTATTCACTGCAGCCAAGGCTGCCCTTGAGCTTCACATTTCCCACCAACCCCTCCTTCCTGGTGAGAACAAGGCCCAGCATAGCACCTCTCCTCATTCGTTCTTCTGTCACTTGGAGAAGGAAGTTATCATCAACTCATTCCAGGAACCTTCTGGGTTGCTTATGCCCCACTGTGTTGTCACTCCAGCAGATATCAGGGTGGTTGAAGTCCCCCATGAGGACCAGGGCCTGTGAATGTGAGGCTGCTCCTATCTGTCTATAGAGGGCTTCACCCACTTGGTCTTCCTGGTTGGGTAGCCTGTAGCAGACCCCCACTATAATGTCACCTGTCCCTGCCCTCCCTTTAATCCTGAGCCATAAGCTCTTGGTCGGCTCCTCTTCCAGGTAGAGCTCCATGCACCCCAGCTGGCCACTGATGTAGAGGTCAACACCGTCTCCTCATCTTCCCTGCCTGTCCTTGCAAAAAATTCTGTATTCTTCCATTCCAACACTTCAGTCACAGGAGCCTTCCCACCACATCTCTGCTATGCCAATAGGATCATAGCCCTGCAGGTGTGTGCACATCTCTAACTCTCTTTTTTATTCCCCATGCTGCATGCATTTGCATAGAGGCATTTAAGTTGGGTCTCTGATGAAGCTGACTTACTGGCTGGAGTGGCTGGGATTCCTTTGTGCTGCTCTTCAGGTGCTCTCCCTGCTGACCTGTTATCCCTCTCCTGGCTCTGGGCATCTATTGCGGGCACCGGCATCAAGCTGGTAGGAGTGGGATGGATTGAGGCTCCCATTCCCCAGCAACTTTCATTTAAAGCCCTCTTCACCTGCTTAGCAAGCCTATGACCAAAGATGCTTTTCCCCTCCTCTGACAGATGGACCCCATCAGCCCCCAGTAGACTAGTTTTCTCAAAGCAAATCCCACAGTCTAAACAGCCAAATCCCTGGCTGCGGCACCAGTCTTGTAACCATTTGTTGATTCACCAGATTCAACTGGCCCTTTCAGACCCCTTCCCTTTGACCATGAGGAATGATGAAAAAACTACCTACACTACAGAGTCCCTTACCACCATTCCTAGGGCTCTGTAATCCTTGATGCTACTCAGACTGCTCCTGGAGGTGTCACTGGACTGTGGAAGGCTTGGGAGTCTCTCGGTGATGTCTGATACAAGCCCCCAGTAAGCAGCACACCTCTCCGGAGACCGCGTCAGGTCGGCAAATGGGTGCCTCCCTACCGCTCAAGAGAGAGTTGCCTAATACTATCTCCTGTTGCCTTTTCTCATTTGCACAAGTTGCTATATGGGGAGCAGATCGAGCTGCCTTACTCAGCTCCAGCGTCTCTCCTGATGAGATGGGTCTTTCTTCTCCAATCTGCAGAGTGGTGAAGTGGTTCTGCAAGGGCATCTCAGGCTTCGGGGCAAGTCTCCTCCCCTGCAGGTCTTTGCCATTGTAAGCTTCCATTCTTCTGCATTATCGCCCCCCTCCCCTCTGTGTGTGCCTGTGGGGGAGTTTTTGGCCGTTTGGCTGTGGGCTGTGGGTCCACTGCAGACTGCACTTGGAACCAGCTGTCTACCTCTGTCTCAGCCTCCCTGACGTTGTGCAGCCTTGTCACCGCCTCCTGCAGCTCAGCCCCCTGC